>NC_092164.1:70735780-70760780 GCF_045791955.1 Oncorhynchus clarkii lewisi | reverse complement strand
CAAGGGGTGAGAAAAGTCTTTGAAGGCTGTATGTGGCTTTTGAGCAGTTTAGGTTTAATTTAAGTTTTAATTTAAGGTTTCATTTAAGGTTTCATTTTAGGTTTCATTTAAGGTTTCATTTAAGGTATCATTTAAGTTTCATTTAAGGTTTCATTTAAGGTTTCATTTAAGGTTTCATTTAAGGTTTCATTTAAGGTTTCATTTTAGGTTTCATTTAAGGTTTCATTTAAGGTTTCATTTAAGTTTCATTTAAGGTTTCATTTAAGGTTTCATTTAAGGTTTCATTTAAGGTTTCATTTAAGGTTTCATTTAAGGTTTAATCTATTTACACCAAAGAAGATAAGTGATAAACAACAATACAGATATTAACAAAGCAATGTTTTGGAGTTATGCAGTCTGTCTGGTAACAGTATTGTTAATGAATTAATTACCGTCATGTGTTTTGAAGGACTCTGTTGCTGTATAACACAAAACTGAAACGCTGAATTGTTTCAATGAGCCCTATTTTATTATCTGGTAGGCTGTTTGATTCAGTGTCCTCTGTCTCTGTACAACCCTGTGTGGATGAATCAGTGAGAGCTGGTGAAACTTTTTGCTTTTTGCCATTCTCAGTACAGGTGGTACATAAAGCCCTGAAATCCTTAGATCAGAGAAAGCCTGCAGGTCCTGATCTTTTGGATCCCTGCTTTTTAAATCTGGAAGCTGATTTCATAGCTGAACCACTTACATCTCTGTTCAATCTAACCCTGGAATGTAATGAAATTCCAAAGATCTGGAAATCAGCAATTGTCCTACCACTTTAAAAAAATTGTCCTACCACTTTTCAATACTGAGAAAACTCCAATCAAATCTAATTTATTTATACAGCCCTTTGTACATCAGCTGATATCTCAAAGTGCTGTACAGAAACCCAGCCTAAAATCCCAAACAGCAAGCAATGCAGGTGTAGAAGCACTGTTCATAAATGACCAGCATGGTCCAATAATAATAAGGCAGAACAGTTGAAACTGGAGCAGCAGCACAGCCAGGTGGACTGGGGACAGCAAGGAGTCATCATGTCAGGTAGTCCTGAGGCATGGTCCTAGGACTCAGGTCCTCCGAGAGAGAGAAAGAAAGAGAGAAAGAGAGAATTAGAGAGAGCACACTTAAATTCACACAGGACACCGAATAGGACAGGAGAAGTACTCCAGACATAACAAACTGACCCTAGCCCCCCGACACATAAACTACTGCAGCATAAATACTGGAGGCTGAGACAAGAGGGGTCAGGAGACACTGTGGCCCCATCAGAGGACACCCCCGGACAGGGCCAAACAGGAAGGATATAACCCCACCCTCTTTGCCAAAGCACAGCCCCCACACCACTAGAGGGATATCTTCAACCACCAACTTACCATCCTGAGACAAGGCCGAGTATAGCCCACAAAGATCTCCGCCTTGGCACAACCCAGGGGGGACGGGAAGATCACATCAAAACTAAACTAATGGTGTTTTCTAATGCAAGAAATAGACATCTTAACCTTTCACCTATACCTGTCAGGGCAAGGAGATTGAGGTTGTAACCTCATATAAATATGGAATTTTAATTGATGACGGTGTCTCTTTAAAATTGCATATTCAACAACTTACAAAAAAATTGAAGCTGAAATTGGGATTTTATTTGAGGAATAAGGCCTGTTTTTCTTTTGAAGCCAGAAGGAGGCTAGTATCAGCTACATATATGCCTTTACTAGACTATGGGGATATTTTATATATGAATGCTTCCGCTCAGTGTTTGTGATCAGTTGACACCCTTTACCATGGCACTTTGAGATTTATTTTAAACTGTAAAACCCACTTTGTATACCAGGGTTGGCTGGCCTCTAGTCACTCGTAGGCTCAGTCACTGGTATACTGTTATTTACAAAGCCATTTTGGGTTTACTACCATTTTATTTGTGCATTTTTATTGTTAAGAAATGTGGTGGGTACTCTCTTCGTTCACGGGACTTTATCCTGCTAACTGTTCCAAATGTCCGAACTGAATTTGGTAAAAGGGCTTTTATGTCCTCTGGCCATCGTCTTGGAACACCTTACAAAATACTTTTAAACTGGAAGAACTTGTCCCGATTGGTGTTTTTAAATCACTGATGAATGATTTTGAGGCTGATTCCCTGCCCTGTCATTGTTTTTAATTGCTGTTTTATACTCTTGTGAATTCAATGGTTCAATCGTCAGGAAGTCCAGTATCCAGTTGCACAGGGCGGGGTCGAGACCCAGGGTATCGAGCTTGATGACGAGTTTGGAGGCTACTATGGTGTTAAATGCTGAGCTGTAGTCGATGAACAGCATTCTCACATAGGTATTCCTCTTGTCCAGATGGGTTAGGGCAGTGGGCAGTGTGGTTGAGATTGCATCGTCTGTGGACCTATTTGGGCGGTAAGCAAATTGGAGTGGGTCTAGGGTGTCAGGTAGGGTGGAGGTGATATGGTCCTTGACTAGTCTCTCAAAGCACTTCATGATGACGGAAGTGAGTGCTATGGGGCGGTAGTCGTTTAGCTCAGATACCTTAGCTTTCTTGGGAACAGGGACAATGGTGGCCCTCTTGAAGCATGTGGGAACAGCAGACTGGGATAAGGGTTGATTGAATATGTCAGTAAAGACACCAGCCAGCTGGTCTGCGCATGCTCTGAGGGCGCGGCTGGGGATGCCGTCTGGGCCTGCAGCTTTGCGAGGGTTAACACGTTTAAATGTTTTACTCACCTCGGCTGCAGTGAAGGAGAGTCCGCATGTTTTGGTTGCGGGCCGTGTCAGTGGCACTGCATTGTCCTCAAAGCGGAAAAAAAGTGATTTTGTCTGTCTGGGAGCAAGACATCCGGGGCTGGTATTCTTTTTGTAATCTGTGATTGACTGTAGACCCTGCCACATCCCTCTTGTGTCTGAGCTGTTGCAGTGCGGAACATATCCCAATCCACGTGATCGAAGCAGTGTTTGAGCGTGGAATCAGAATAGTCGGACCATCGTTGAACAGACCTGAGCGAGGGAGCTTCTTGTTTTAGTTTCTGTCTGTAGGCTGGAAGCAACAAAATGGAGTCGTGGTCAGCTTTTCCGAAAAGAGGGCGGGGGAGAGCCTTATATGCGTCGCAGAAGTGAGAATAGCAATAACCCAGGGTTTTACCATCCCTGGTTGCGCAATTGATATGCTGATACAATTTAGGGAGTCTTGTTTTCAGATTAGCCTTCTTAAAATCCCCAGCTACAATGAATGCAGCCTCAGGATAAGTGGGTTCCAGTATGCATAGAGTCAAATAAAGTTTGTTCAGGGGCATCGATGTGTCTGATAGGGGGGGAATAAATACTACTGTGATTATAATCGAAGAGAATTCCCTTGGTAGATGACGCGGTAGATATTTGATTGTGAGGAATTCTAAGTCAGGTGAACAGAAGGACTTGAGTTCCTGTATGTTGTTATGATCACACCACGTCTCGTTAATCATAAGTTATACCCCCGCCCCTCTTCTTAGCAGAAAGATGCTTGTTTCTGTCGGCGCGATGCGTGAAGAAACCAGCTGGCTGCACTGACTCCGTTAGCGTCTCTCGAGTGAGCCATGTTCTATGTCATCAAAAGGAACATAAAATGTGACTTCCCAATTAGGATTTGGCTAAAAATGACTTGAATCAGTGGTGGAACCCATTGCCCTTTGTTGTTGTGAGGTCTGGGGTCCACTCACCAACCTAGAATGCATTATCAGTTTCCACCTTATTTTGTGGGCAGTGTGCACATAGCCTGTCTTCTCTTGAGAGCCATGTCTGCCTACGGTGGCCTTTCTCAATAGCAAGGCTATGCTCACTGAGTCTGTAGGTAGTCAAAGCTTTCCTTAAGTTTGGGTCAGTCACAGTGGTCAGGTATTCTGCCACTGTGTACTCTCTGTTTAGGGCCAACTCTCTCTCTTTACTCTACTCTGCTACCCCCCTCCTCTCTCCACCCACGTCCACCCCCCTCCTCTCTCCACCCACGCCCCCTCCTCTCTCCACCCACGCCCCCTCCTCCCTTGTCAACAACCTTTCAGAGCTGCCAAACTTG
This sequence comes from Oncorhynchus clarkii lewisi, assembly GCF_045791955.1. Classification (NCBI taxonomy): domain Eukaryota; kingdom Metazoa; phylum Chordata; class Actinopteri; order Salmoniformes; family Salmonidae; genus Oncorhynchus; species Oncorhynchus clarkii. Next base: position 70,756,718 of record NC_092164.1, on the reverse strand, counting down.
CTAAACCCGGCCTGCCAAACCCGGCCTGCTAAACCCGGCCTACCAAACCCGGCCTGCTAAACCCGGCCTGCCAAACCCGGCTTGCTAAACCAGGCCTGACAAACCAGGCCTGCTAAACCAGGCCTGCCAAACCAGGCCTGCTAAACCCGGCCTGCCAAACCCGGCCTGCCAAACACGGCCTGCTAAACCCGACCTGCTCAACCCGGCCTGCCAAACCCGGCCTGCCAAACACGGCCTGCCAAACCTGCTAAACCCGGCCTGCCAAACACGGCCTGCCAAACAAGGCCTGCTACACCCGGCCTGCTAAACCCGGCCTGACAAACCCGGCCTGCTAAACCCGACCTGCTAAGAGAGAGAGAAATAGAGATAGAGGCAGACTCTGGAGGACTGATCATTTGGTACAAATCCGAACTACAACATCTAATTGATCCTCTCAAAATTGGCAAATATCACATTGTTTAAAACTGAAAAAAAAAGCTTGTACTGACAGAAAAAGATGTGTTCCTTTGCGCATATATATATCCCCCCTCAGAATCCCCATAATACTCAGAGGAGATCTCCCCCCCCCCTCAGAATCCCCATATTACTCAGAGGAGATCTCCCCCAACCTCAGAATCCCCATAATACTCAGAGGAGATCTCCCCCCCCCCCCTCAGAATCCCCATATTACTCAGAGGAGATCTCCCCCCCCCCCCTCAGAATCCCCATATTACTCAGAGGAGATCTCCCCCCCCCCCCTCAGAATCCCCATATTACTCAGAGGAGATCCCCCCCTCCCCTCAGAATCCCCATACTACTCAGAGGAGATCTCCCCCCCCCTCAGAATCCCCATATTACTCAGAGGAGATCTCCCCCCCTCAGAATCCCCATATTACCCAGAGGAGATCTCCCCCACCCTTCAGGAAGAGATGTGCCATTTCCAGGCCCAGGGAAATGTGCTCATCTGGGGGACACAAATGCGCGCACAGGAACACTACCTGATCTAACAACCACACGAGGGGACAGCTTTATTACAGGCCATAGTGTTTCTGTCTTCATCTCCCCCATAGAAACAACAGTGACAGACCACATGAGGGGACAGCTTCATTACAGGCCATACTGCTTCTAACGGTCTTCATCTCCCCCATAGAAACAACAGTGACAGCACCGTCACCAACAACGGAAGGGATCTGATGCAGCTCGGTGGAAGCCTGGGTCTGTACTTTGTCAATGGTAGGTTATGGGGGGGACTCTTTGGGGAGATTCACCTACTGCTCACCTTGGCCACAGCACAGTAGACAATATGATCACAGACATTGACCCTTTCTCTCTCAGCTCAGTCACTGTCAAGCCACTAACACCTCTGTCTGATCACAGCCGAATTACGTTGTTCCTGAAAAGAACAGACATGGAAACAACCACACATTCACAGCCCAGTCAGCTGTACAACATCAGACATTCACAGCCAAGTCAGCTGTACAACATCAGACATTCACAGCCCAGTCAGCTGTACAACATCACAGCCCAGTCAGCTGTACAACATCACAGCCCAGTCAGCTGTACAATATAAGACATTCACAGCCCAGTAAGTTGTACAACATCAGACATTCACAGCCCAGTCAGCTGTACAACATCAGACATTCACAGCCCAGTCAGCTGTACAACATCACAGCCCAGTCAGCTGTACAACATCAGACATTCACAGCCCAGTAAGCTGTACAACATCAGACATTCACAGCCCAGTGAGCTGTACAACATCAGACATTCACAGCCCAGTCAGCTGTACAACATCACACATTCACAGCCCAGTAAGCTGTTCAAAATCAGACATTCACAGCCCAGTCAGCTGTACAACATTCACAGCCCAGTAAGCTGTTCAACATCAGACATTCACAGCCCAGTAAGCTGTACAACATCAGACATTCACAGCACAGTCAGCTGTACAACATTCACAGCCCAGTCAGCTGTACAACATCACAGCCCAGTAAGCTGTTCAACATCAGACGTTCACAGCCCAGTAAGCTGTACAACATCACAGCCCAGTAAGCTGTACAACATCACAGCCCAGTCAGCTGTACAACATCACAGCCCAGTCAGCTGTACAACATCAGACATTCACAGCCCAGTCAGCTGTACAACATCAGACATTCACAGCCCAGTCAGCTGTACAACATCACACATTCACAGCCCAGTCAGCTGTACAACATCACAGCCCAGTCAGCTGTACAACATCACACATTCACAGCCCAGTCAGCTGTACAACATCACACATTCACAGCCCAGTAAGCTGTACAACATCAGACATCCACAGCCCAGTGAGCTGTACAACATCAGACATTCACAGCCCAGTCAGTTGTACAACATCACAGCCCAGTCAGCTGTACAACATCACACATTCACAGCCCAGTAAGCTGTTCAACATCAGACATTCACAGCCCAGTCAGCTGTACAACATTCACAGCCGAGTAAGCTGTTCAACATCAGACATTCACAGCCCAGTCAGCTGTACAACATCACACATTCACAGCCCATTCAGCTGTACAACATCACAGCCCAGTCAGCTGTACAACATCACACATTCACAGCCCAGTCAGCTGTACAACATCACACATTCACAGCCCAGTAAGCTGTACAACATCAGACATCCACAGCCCAGTGAGCTGTACAACATCAGACATTCACAGCCCAGTCAGTTGTACAACATCACAGCCCAGTCAGCTGTACAACATCACACATTCACAGCCCAGTAAGCTGTTCAACATCAGACATTCACAGCCCAGTCAGCTGTACAACATTCACAGCCCAGTAAGCTGTTCAACATCAGACATTCACAGCCCAGTAAGCTGTACAACATCAGACATTCACAGCCCAGTCAGCTGTGCAACATTCACAGCCCAGTCAGCTGTACAACATCACAGCCCAGTTAGCTGTTCAACATCAGACGTTCACCAGCTGTACAACATCAGACATTCACAGCCCAATCTGCTGTACAACATCCGACATTCACAGCCCAATCAGCTGTATAACATCACACATTCACAGCCCAGTCAGCTGTACAACATCACAGCCCAGTCAGCTGTACAACATCACACATTCACAGCCCAGTAAGCTGTACAACATCAGACATCCACAGCCCAGTGAGCTGTACAACATCACACATTCACAGTCAGCTGTACAACATCACACATTCACAGCCCAGTAAGCTGTACAACATCAGACATCCACAGCCCAGTGAGCTGTACAACATCAGACATTCACAGCCCAGTCAGCTGTACAACATCAGACATTCACAGCCCAGTCAGCTGTACAACATCACACATTCACAGCCCAGTCAGCTGTACAACATCAGACATTCACAGCCCAGTCAGCTGTACAACATCACAGCCCAGTAAGCGGTACAACATCAGACATTCACAGCCCAGTAAGCTGTCCAACATCACAGCCCAGTCAGCTGTACAACATCAGACATTCACAGCCCAGTCAGCTGTACAACATCACAGCCCAGTAAGCTGTACAACATCACAGCCCAGTCAGCTGTACAACATCAGACATTCACAGCCCAGTAAGCTGTACAACATCAGACATTCACAGCCCAGTAATCTGTACAACATCAGACATTCACAGCCCAGTAAGCTGTACAACATCACACATTCACAGCCCAGTCAGCTGTACAACATCAGACAGTCATACAGATGGGCCCAAAACAGCACAGAAGAAAACCAGAAAGCAACCTGGAACCAAAATATCCAGACACTCTTAGATAACTTTCTGGACATCTACTCAGTAAAGAAGGCATCAATCTAGCAGCAAAAACATAAACTATGTATTCAACTATAAATTCAACTATATATTCAACTATATATTCAACTATATATTCAACTATGTATTCAACTATATATTCAACTATATATTCAACTATATATTCAACTATATATTCAACTATATATTCAACTATATATTCAACTATGTATTCAACTATATATTCAACTATATATTCAACTATATATTCAACTATATATTCAACTATAAATTCAACTATATATTCAACTATATATTCAACTATATATTCAACTTTATATTCAACTACATATTCAACTATATATTCAACTATATATTCAACTATATATTCAACTATATATTCAACTATGTATTCAACTATATATTCAACTATATATTCAACTATGTATTCAACTATATATTCAACTATATATTCAACTATATATTCAACTATATATTCAACTATAAATTCAACTATATATTCAACTATATATTCAACTATATATTCAACTATATATTCAACTATATATTCAACTATATATTCAACTATGTATTCAACTATATATTCAACTATGTATTCAACTATATATTCAACTATATATTCAACTATGTATTCAACTATATATTCAACTATATATTCAACTATATATTCAACTATATATTCAACTATAAATTCAACTATATATTCAACTATATATTCAACTATATATTCAACTATATATTCAACTATATATTCAACTATATATTCAACTATGTATTCAACTATATATTCAACTATGTATTCAACTATATATTCAACTATATATTCAACTATATATTCAACTATATATTCAACTATATATTCAACTATATATTCAACTATATATTCAACTATGTATTCAACTATATATTCAACTATATATTCAACTATATATTCAACTATATATTCAACTATATATTCAACTATATATTCAACTATATATTCAACTATATATTCAACTATATATTCAACTATATATTCAACTATATATTCAACTATATATTCAACTATATATTCAAGCAAATGGCAAAAGAAGCACAAGTGAAATTGATTTTTTTTTAAAAGACCACAAATGACAACTGGTTTGATGCAGATTGTAAAATTATAAGGAATAAACTTAGAACACTATCCAACCAAAAGCACAGAGACCCAAATAATGGTGAATCACGTCTTCATTACTGTGAGACTTTAAAACTCTGTAAACGTACATTCAGAACCAAAAAAGAACAACAGCAAGCTGCTGACGCTAATTGAGGAGTCCATAAACACAAACAACTTCTGGCAAAATTTGAAACAAATAAAATAAATCTAAACAAGAGGAATTAGCGATACAAAATGGTGACATATGGACAACACATTTTAAAACACTCTACAACACCGTTCAAATTGACACAAATGCAGAACAACGACAAATTCATGAGTAGTTGAATGGATTAGAAAAAGCTATAAAGGACAACCAAAATCCACTGGACTCCCCAATTACTGACCAGGAGCTCTATAAGAAACTTCAGACCCTCAAATTTAAAAAAGCATGCGGACCTGATGGCATCCTAAAAGAGATGCTCAAACTCACTAGTGCAAAATTTCAATTGGCTATTTTAAAACTGTTTAATTTGATCCTGAGTGTAGGTTATTTCCCTGACATCTGGAATCAAGGACTCATAACCCCAATCTTTTAGAACAGAGACAAATTTGACCCTAACAATTCCAGAGGCATTTGTGTGAACAGTAACCTGGGGAAGGTTTTCTGTAGTATTATATATGTAAGAGTTATAAACTTCCTTAATAAGCACAATGTCTTGAGTAAAAGACAAATTGGATTTATACCAAAACATCGCACAACTGGTCATATTTACACCCTACACACCCTGATAGATAAACATGTCCACCAAAATAATACCAAAATATACGCTTGCTTTATCGACTTCCAAAAAGCATTTGATTCTATTTGGCAAACAGGACTGTTCTACAAAGTTATTCTACAACGTTATTGAAAGTGGTGTAGGGGGTAAAACATATGACATAATTAAATCAATGTATACTGGCAATACGTGCAGCATTAAAATTGGCAAGAAAATAACAGAATTCTTTAACCAGGGGCGGGGCCTTCGCCAGGGTTGCAATCTGAGCCCTGCACTCTTCTATATTTACATTAACGAATTGGCCACTAGTCTAGAAAAATCCTCAGCCCCTGGTGTTAGTCTCCACAATTCAGAAGTTAAATGCCTACTCTTCGCAGATGACCTATGCCTGCTGTCACCCACAGCACGTGGCCTACACCAGAGCCTGGACCTGCTAGAGCAGTACTGCCAGACCTGGGCCCTGGCAGTAAACCCCAAAAAGACTAAAATAATGATTTTCCAGAGAAGATCCAGATCTCAGGGAATTAGACCAAAGTTCTCAATTGGTACAAAACATATAGAGTACTGTACACACTACCATTACTTAGGTTTAAAACTAAGCTCAACTGGACACCTTAATGAGGCGGTGAATGAACTGAGAGAGAAAGCACGCAGGGCATTCTACGCCATTAAAAAGCCAATTCAAATTGAAATACCTATTCAAATTAGACTAAAACTAATTGAATGTGTCATTGAACCAATTGCACTTTATGGCAGCGAGGTGTGGGGTCCACTTGCAAAACAAGATTTCACCAAATGGGACAAACACCCCATTGAAACCCTGCATGCAGAGTTCTGTAAGATTCTCCTACCTGTCTAGAGGAAAACTACAAACAATGCATGCAGGGCAGAATTAGGCCAATATCCACTAATAATAAAAACTCAAAAAAGGGCAATTAAGTTTTGGAAACATCTAAAATACAGTGACCCCCTCTCATATCATTACCAAGCCCTGCAATGCCAAGAGCTGAGCAAAGTACAGAGTCGCCTCATCCAGCTGGTCCTGGGGCTGAGTTCACTAACCTGTTCTACTAACACACTGAAGCCTCAGTCCCCTCATCCAGCTGGTCCTGGGGCTGAGTTCACTAACCTGTTCTACTAACACACTGAAGCCTCAGTCCCCTCATCCAGCTGGTCCTGGGGCTGAGTTCACAAACCTGTTCTACTAACACACTGAAGCCTCAGTCCCCTCATCCAGCTGGTCCTGGGGCTGAGTTCACAAACCTGTTCTACTAACACACTGAAGCCTCAGTCCCCTCATCCAGCTGGTCCTGGGGCTGAGTTCACTAACCTGTTCTACTAACACACTGAAGCCTCAGTCCCCTCATCCAGCTGGTCCTGGGGCTGAGTTCACTAACCTGTTCTACTAACACACTGAAGCCTCAGTACCCTCATCCAGCTGGTCCTGGGGCTGAGTTCACTAACCTGTTCTACTAACACACTGAAGCCTCAGTCCCCTCATCCAGCTGGTCCTGGGGCTGAGTTCACTAACCTGTTCTACTAACACACTGAAGCCTCAGTCCCCTCATCCAGCTGGTCCTGGGGCTGAGTTCACTAACCTGTTCTACTAACACACTGAAGCCTCAGTCCCCTCATCCAGCTGGTCCTGGGGCTGAGTTCACTAACCTGTTCTACTAACACACTGAAGCCTCAGTCCCCTCATCCAGCTGGTCCTGGGGCTGAGTTCACTAACCTGTTCTACTAACACACTGAAGCCTCAGTCCCCTCATCCAGCTGGTCCTGGGGCTGAGTTCACTAACCTGTTCTACTAACACACTGAAGCCTCAGTACCCTCATCCAGCTGGTCCTGGGGCTGAGTTCACTAACCTGTTCTACTAACACACTGAAGCCTCAGTACCCTCATCCAGCTGGCCCTAAATCGACAGTACACCATAGCTAACTATTTGACCAGGGTTACTGATCAAAACCTTAGAAAACCTTGACAAAGTACAGGCTCAGTGAGCACAGCCTTGTCATTGAGGAGGGTAGACACAGGAAAACCTGGCTCCCTGTAGAGGAAAGGCAGTGCAACCACTGGACAACAGCAGATCCTGGCTCCCTGTATAGGAAAGGCAGTGCAACCACTGGACAACAGCAGAACCTGGCTCCCTGTAGAGGAAAGGCAGCAGAACCTGAGACAGAGCTGCATTTCCTGACAAAATGTCAAAAATATGTCAATTTCCCTTATTCAAGGTTTCAAAGACCTCTCTGATGAGGACAGGCCACCTGTCCTGTCCTCTACTGTAACCTGCACATGTCCTCTACTGTATACTTATTGTTGAATGTAGGGATATTTTGACCCTTGGTTACTGTTGTTACTGTTGTCCCGTTGACAATTTTGATTCTCATGTTTATTTATCTTTGATATTGTAAATATCACAAAAAAAAAATGTTGGCAATATATACATTGTTCCGTCATGGCAATAAAGCGAATTGAGTTGATTTGAAAAATTGAGAGAGAGAGAGAGAGAGAGAGAGAGAGAGAGAGAGAGAGAGAGAGAGACAGAGAGAGAGACAGAGAGAGAGACAGAGACAGAGAGAGAGAGAGAGAGAGAGAGAGAATAAAGAGGTCATTAGGGATTGACCTTAGCAGTTGTGTCTTTATGTTCTGTCCCTATGGTCTCTACAATGTTCTGTCCCTATGGTCTCTACAATGTTCTGTCCCTATGGTCTCTACAATGTTCTGTCCCTATGGTCCCTACAATGTTCTGTCCCTATGGTCTCTACAATGTTCTGTCCCTACGGTCCCTACAATGTTCTGTCCCTATGGTCTCTACAATGTTCTGTCCCAATGGTCTCTACAATGTTCTGTCCCTATGGTCTCCACAATGTTCTGTCCCTATGGTCTCTACAATGTTCTGTCCCTATGGTCTCTACAATGTTCTGTCCCTATGGTCTCTACAATGTTCTGTCCCTACGGTCCCTACAATGTTCGGTCCCTATGGTCTCTACAATGTTCTGTCCCAATGGTCTCTACAATGTTCTGTCCCTATGGTCTCCACAATGTTCTGTCCCTATGGTCTCTACAATGTTCTGTCCCTATGGTCTCTACAATGTTCTGTCCCTACAATGTTCTGTCCCTATGGTCTCTACAATGTTCTGTCCCTATGGTCTCTACAATGTTCTGTCCCTATAGTCACTACAATGTTCTGTCCCTATGGTCTCTACAAGGTTCTGTCCCTATGGTCTCTACAATGTTCTGTCCCTACGGTCGCTGCAATTTTTCTAGTAAAAGTGATTATAGCAGAGGTACAGCCTTCATATACCTTAGAGGTACAGCCTTCAAATACAATGCTAGCCAATGCAGAGCACAGTAGTTCCTTCTAACAATTGTATTTATTTATTTCACCTTTATTTAACCAGGTAGGCAAGTTGAGATTAACCAATGTCCCTTGACAAGCTCTCTCTCTCCCCATCTCTACTTTACTGTCTCTCTCTCCCCCATCTCTACTTTACTCTCTTCCTCCCTGTCTCTCTCTCCTCCATCTCTCCTTTACTCTCTTCCTTCCTGTCTCTCTCTCCTCCATCTCTCCTTAACTCTCTTCCTCCCTGTCTCTCTCTCCTCCATCTCTCCTTTACTCTCTTCCTCCCTGTCTCTCTCTCCTCCATCTCTCCTTTACTCTCTTCCTCCCTGTCTCCCTCTCCCCCATCTCTCCTTTACTCTCTTCCTCCCTGTCTCTCTCTCTTCCTCCCTGTCTCTCTCTCCTCCATCTCTCCTTTACTCTCTCCCTCTCTCTCTCTCTCTCTTCCTCCCTGTCTCTCTCTCTCACTATCTCTCCTTTACTCTCTTCCTCCCTGTCTCTCTCTCTCCTCCATCTCTCTTTTACTCTCTTCCTCCCTGTCTCTCTCTCTCCTCCATCTCTCCTTTACTCTCTTCCTGTCTCTCTCTCCCCCATCTCTCCTTTACTCTCTTCCTTCCTGTCTCTCTCTCCTCCATCTCTCCTTTACTCTCTTCCTTCCTGTCTCTCTCTCCTCCATCTCTCTTTTACTCTCTTCCTCCCTGTCTCTCTCTCTCCTCCATCTCTCCTTTACTCTCTTCCTGTCTCTCTCTCCCCCATCTCTCCTTTACTCTCTTCCTTCCTGTCTCTCTCTCCTCCATCTCTCCTTTACTCTCTTCCTGTCTCTCTCTCCCCCATCTCTCCTTTACTCTCTTCCTTCCTGCCTCTCTCTCCCTCTGCTAAAAAAACAGGGAGACAAGCTATAAGCATCAAACCCTGCAAGACAAGATGCAAATGGTTTATTTGTTGATATGTTTAGAGTTGTAATCTTGTGGGTTATAGAGCCCAGATGTTAGTTTACTGCAGCAGTGAGGTACAGGCTGTTACTGTAACCTCTCTCTCTCTCTCTCTCTCTCTCTCTCTCTCTCTCTCTCTCTCTCCTTCACCCACTCTCTCTCTCTCCTTCACCCACTCTCTCCCTCTCTCTATGACAGAAAGCTGGATCTACAGTGCCATCTGGTGGCCACCAGAGGAACAGACAGTAAACTGAGAGAGATGCTTCTTGAATTCTTGACCTACTTAGTTGTCTCTCTCTCTCTCTCTCTCTCTCTCTCTCTCTCTCTCTCTCTCTCTCTCTCTCTCTCTCTCTCTCTCTCTCTCTCTAATCTCAACCAATCAATGAGCTGGGAGCAGCACTAATGCAAATAGATCTCTCCCCAACTGGATATATTTTCTCATAAGGAGGAGAGACAGAAAGGGGGAGAGAGAGAAAGGTAAAATGGAGAGAGATGGAGAGAGGGTAAAAAGAGAAGGAGAGAGAGAGAAAGACAGAGAAAGAAAGACCGAGAGAGAAAGAGAAAGAGAGGGAGAGAGAACAGAGAGAGAGGACAGAGATAGAGAGAGAGAGACAGAGAGAGAGAGAGAGAGAGAGAGAGAGACAGAGAGAGACAGAGAGAGAGAGAGAGAGAGAGAGAGAGAGAGAGATAGAGAGAGAGAGATAGAGAGAGAACGATCTGAGAACGATCTGAGAGACAAGGCAAGAAGGGCCTTCTATGCCATCAAAAGGAACATACATTTCAACATACCAATTAGGATTTGGCTAAAAATACTTGAATCAGTCATAGAGCCCATTGCCCGTTATGGTTGTGAGGTCTGGGGTCCGCTCACCAACCAAGACTTCACAAAATGGGACAAACACCAAATTGAGACTGCACTCAGAAATCTGCAAAAATATCCTCCGTGTACAACGTAGAACACCAAATAATGCATGCAGAGCAGAATTAGGCCGATACCCACTAATTATCAAAATCCAGAAAAGAGCCGTTAAATTCTATAACCACCTAAAAGGAAGTGATTCCCAAACCTTCCATGACAAAGCCATCACCTACAGAGAGATGAACCTGGAGAAGAGTCCCCTAAGCAAGCTGGTCCTGGGGCTCTGTTCACAAACACAAACACACCCTACAGAGCCCCAGGACAGCAGCACAATTAGACCCAACCAAATCATGAGAAAACAAAAAGATAATTACTTGACACATTGGAAAGAATGAACAAAAAAACAGAACAAACTAGAATGCTATTTGGCCTTAAACAGAGAGTACACAGCGGCAGAATACCTGACCACTGTGACTGACCCAAAATTAAGGAAAGCTTTGACTATGTACAAACTCAGTGAGCATAGCCTTGCTATTGAGAAAGGCAGCCGTAGACAGACATGGCTCTCAAGAGAAGACAGGCTATGTGCTCACTGCCCACAAAATGAGGTGGGAACTGAGCTGCACTTCCTAACCTCCTGCCCAATGCATGACCATATTAGAGAGACATATTTCCCTCAGATTACACAGATCCACAAAGAATTCGAAAACAAATCCAATTTTGATAAACGCCCATATCTACTGGGTGAAATACCTGTGTGCCATCACAGCAGCAAGATTTGTGACCTGTTGCCACGAGAAAAGGGCAACCAGTGAAGAACACACACCATTGTAAATACAACCCATATTTATGCTTATTTATTTTATCTTGTGTCCTTTAACCATTTGTACATTGTTAAAACACTGTATATATATATATAATATGACATTTGTAATGTCTTTATTGTTTTGAAACTTCTGTATGTGTAATGTTTACTGTTAATTTTATTGTTTATTTCACTTTATATATTCACTTTATATATTATCTACCTCACTTGCTTTGGCAATGTTAACACATGTTTCCCATGCCAATAAAGCCCTTGAATTGAATTGAATTGAGAGAGAGAGACAGAGAGAGAGAGAGAGAGTTAGAATATTGAAGGTCCAGGATTGATTCAGGGTTGCTTCACGCATAGTTTATTACTAATGTTTTCAGGGAGAAGGAGGGCTGGGTGGAGGCCAGAGAGAGAGAGAGAGAGACAGAGAGAGAGGGAGAGAGAAAGAGAGAGTTAGAATATTGAAGGTCCAGGATTGATTCAGGGTTGCTTCACGCATACTTTATTACTAATGTTTTCAGGGAGAAGGAGGGCTGGGTGGAGGCCATATGGGGAAACAAGAGATTGGGAGGGAGGGAGGGAGGGAAGAGGAGGGAGGGAGCAGTTGATTGGGTAGATGGAGAGGGAAGAGGAGGGAGGGAGCAGTTGATTGGGTAGATGGAAAGGAGGGAGGGAGCAGACATCTAGTTTTGTGTTTGTCTGCTCTGTTTTCGTGTGCAGATATACAGTAACATGATAGGTCATCTAATCATTATAACCCAATAGAGCCACCACAGCACTGATCAGTCACCACTATAATCCAATAGAGCCACCACAGCACTGATCAGTCACCACTATAACCCAATAGAGCCACCACAGCACTGGTCAGTCACCGCTACCCAGTAGAGCCACCACTGATCAGGGATGTTGTTGTTCAGGGATGTTGTTGTGGGGGGATGTTGTTGGTCAGGGATGTTGTTGATCAGGGATGTTGTTGGTCAGGGATGTTGTTGATCAGGGATGTTGTTGATCAGGGATGTTGTTGATCAGGTATGTTGTTGATCAGGGATGTTGTTGATCAGGGATGTTGTTGATCAGGGATGTTGTTGATCAGGGATGTTACTATGCAATATTTCCTATTGAGATGCATTGCATCAAAAATTGTGCACTGTCTCTTTAAAAACATCCGGTTTGTGACATGCAAGAGATCTGTGATTCATTCATTGCTATGGTAACAGAGCACCGAGGTGGATGTGTCATAATACCCATAAAACCTGGATGTCAAACAGGGAAATGGAAATCCACCATTTCATTTTCTTAATGGGGATTTGAGAAACACTTCAAGTGTTTCGTGTAGGTTTACCCAGGCGTGAGGTTTTGGGAACTGTAAAATCTCTCTCAGACAAGGGGACATCGATCACTACATTCGGCTCCATTTACTGTCAGATTCGAAAACGCTAATTAGCATCAAAGTAGACATCTTGCAAAACTACAATTCCCAGCAAACTCCTGCACCTCCCCTCTAGCTGACACCTTTGCTGACAGGTATTGTGTCCATTTAAAACGTGTCCAAGACAGCTCACATAAATCATAAATGTAAGTCAATTTAACAAATGTATTCATTACAAAATGTTGCTAGCATTGGATGTTTAATCCAGAGATGATTAGCTTTGTCTCTATTGTTCAGTCTTATACAGATCATCATGGTATTTGTAGTTCTGTATGATAGCCACATCAGCAGCTAATTAGCATTTCATTGTACAGGCAAATATATCGATAAAAGTCACCTTGTCTGAGAGAGATTTTTCACAGTTCTCAAAACGTCACGCCAGGGTAAGCCTACACTAAACACAGCCACTATTTTAGGTGTTTCTATGTGAAAAAACAACTGGAACCATTTCCACGTTTTGACTGCTAGGTTTTCTGGGTATTCCATTGTATGGCTCCTTAGGAGCCATTCATCTCATTATTTTACCTTTATTTAACTAGGAAAGTCAGTTAATAAGAACACATTCTTATTTACAATGACAGCCTACCCCGGCCAAACCCTAACCTAACCCGGACGACACTGGGACAAGTGTGCTCCGCCCTGTGGGAATCCCAATCACGGCCGGATGTGATACAGCCTGGAATCAAACCAGGGACTGTAGTGACGCCTCTTCCACTGAGATGCAGTGCATTAGACCGCTGTGCCACCGTTTGTGGGAGCTTTGTGTGTCATTGGAATTCCTCCCTGGTCTTTATGGTTGAATACGTGTTAGAAATGCACTGCTCGACTGAGGGACCTTACAGATAATTGTATGTGTGGGGTACAGAGATGAGGTCATTCAAAAATCATGTTAAACACTATTGTGGTTGCACACTTATTATGGAAGTTGTTAAGCTAATTTTTTATTTTAGAATTTATTTAGGCTTGCCACAACTAAGGGGTTGAACACTTAGTTCACTAAGGGGTTGAAGACATTTCAAATTTTAATGTTTTATTTCTTCGTAAAAAATATTTGAAAGCATTATTCCACTTTGACATTATGGGGAATTGGGCCAATGATACGACATTATCATAGGTTATTGGGCCAGTGATACAACGTCATTATGGGGTATTTTGTAGGTCACTGACACAAAATCTCAATTTAATTCATTTTAAATTCAGGCTGTAACAACAACAAAATATGAAAAAATGAAACACTGTGTCTTCTGTTTGACACAACCAATTCAGGATGGACAGGAGAAGATATCAGATCTCTGTACGATTGGTTCCTGCCTAGATGCCAGATCGACAGATCGACAGGGTTCAAAACCAAGCAACTTCAACTTCTCCTGAGGGAATCCATCTTGTTGACCTCAATGCACCAACCCTTTACACCAAGCAATACACCAAGCAATGACCGGGAACAGAATGACAGAAGACAAAAAATACATTACAATAATAAATAAAAACTTGAAATGTAATTTCAGCGAATGATGGACCTCCCAATGATCTAGAACTTTGAGAGGGGTCAAGGGAACAGCGAATATGTCGGTGTGGAGCTGGCGAGGGCGGTGGTTGATAGAGGGCCCACGGCACTCTGACTACTTATTTTTGGCGGGTTTATCTGTCACCCATGTTGATTTCATTAGCGGCCAGGCTGACAGGGAGCTGCTGGGACTACTGTACCCCTAGGAACTATTTGTCTCACGTTAGAAAGAGAGAGAAGGAGAGAGGGAGACAGCTAAGGAAAGAGAGAGAGAGAGAGGGGGGGAGAATAAAGAGAGAGAGAGAGAGAGGGAGAAAGAGAGAGATAGAATAAAGAGAGAGAGAGAGACAGAGAGAGAGAGAGAGAGAGAGAGAGAGAGTGAGAGGGAGAAAGAGAGAGATCGAATAAAGAGAGAGAGAGAGACAGAGAGAGGGAGAGAGAGAGAGAGGGAGAAAGAGAGATATATAATAAAGAGAGAGAGAGAGAGACAGAGAGAGAGTGAAAGTGAGAGAGAAATACAGAGAGAGGATATCAACAAATTGAAGTTACTGGCATTTCCTAATATAATTCACCTGTCCAATCACCTCACTCATGTGTTGTTGTATGTTCTCTCTCTATGTGACAGAGGGGAATGATGGGAACAGAGGGGAACTCTGGAACAGAGGGGAACTCTGGAACAGAGGGGAGCGATGGGAGCAGAGGGGAACAGAGGGGAACGATGGGAACAGATGGGAACATGGGAACAGAGGGGAACATGGGAACAGAGGGGAACATGGGAACAGAGGGGAACATGGGAACAGAGGGGAACATGGGAACAGAGGGGAACATGGGAACAGAGGGGAACATGGGAACAGAGGGGAACATGGGAACAGAGGGGAACATGGGAACAGAGGGGAACATGGGAACAGAGGAGAACGATGGTCTGCATCGTCGACCTGAAGCCTCCAGGACCAGTTCACCAGCTGTGGACCAGCTGCTCACACCTCTGCTGCTTGCTTCCTCTCTTCATCCTCTTCATCTCTCACTTCCCCCAGGGATGAACAGGTGACCTCTCCTGAGGGCCCGCCTTTACATCCTTCACTTCCTCCCCCTTTATCCCCATATCTCCATCTCTATGGTTCCTGGACCCCATCCTAATTGGGAGAAGTGAGCCAGTCACAAAGAAGGAGGGCAAGGACATCTGTCATCTGAGCCTGGGGCACAAACTAAAAACAAAACACAGAAAGGATGGAAGACAAGAAGAAATACAAAGAAAGTCCAAGGTAAAACTATGTTAGAGAGTCTCTCCTCTCCTCCCATCTTCCCACCTGTCCATAGACTTTGTAACTGATCTCCCCCTTTCTGATGATTTCACCACTACTATGGTAGTTGTTGACAGATTCTCTAAATCCTGCTTTTCTTCCCTCTCTCTGGGTCTGCCTACCTCTCTCTGGGTCTGCCTACCTCTCTCTGGGTCTGCCTACCTCTCTCTGGGTCTGCCTACCCCTCTCTGGGTCTGCCTACCTCTCTCTGGGACTGCCTACCTATCTCTGGGACTGCCTACCTATCTCTGGGACTGCCTACCTCTCTCTGGGACTGCCTACCTCTTTCTGGGTCTGCCTACCTCTCTCTGGGTCTGCCTACGTCTCTCTGGGACTGCCTACCTCTCTCTGGGTCTGTCTACCTCTCTCTGGGACTGCCTACCTCTCTCTGGGACTGCCTACCTCTTTCTGGGTCTGCCTACCTCTCTCTGGGTCTGCCTACGTCTCTCTGGGACTGCCTACCTCTCTCTGGGTCTGCCTACCTCTCTCTGGGTCTGCCTTCCGCTCATTACACACACCTGGCCATCATCATTACACCTGTTCAATATTCTCTCTTTGATTACTTCCCCTTTATTTAGTCCTCAGTTGACATCAGTCATTAAGTCGTATTATTTTCTCTCATGTTTGTTCTGTTGTATGGATTCATTATTAAACTCACGTTCTGCACCTGCTTCCTGACTTCCTGCGTATACATGACACTATATCCTTAAACATTACAAATCGTTATAAAACAATAGTCTATATTCTAAAAAAAATCATTATAAAACTACAGTCTATACCCTTAAACAAATAATTATAAATCCCCAGTTTATACCCTAAACCTCTGTGGGATCGGTGTCCCTCCACCGGGACAGTTGATCTAACGTGCGCTAATGTGATTAGCATGACGTTGTAAGTAACAGCAAACTTTCCAGGACATAGACATGTCTTATATGGACAGAAAGCTTACATTCTTGTTAATCTAAGCGCACTGTTCAATTTACAGTAGCTATTACAGTGAAGGAATACCATGCTATTGTTTGAGGAGAATTCACAACAACAAAAGACCTATCACGGCAACTGGTTTGATACATTCAGTAATCTGGCTCTGATTTGTCATCCTGAGGGTCCCAGAGATAAAATGTAGCATATTTTCTTTTGATAAAATACATTTTTATATTCAAATGTAGGAACTGGGTTCTACAGTTTGAACCCCTGCTGTCTCTAAACTACAGGTAGTTAGATTTGGTATGTCATTTTAGGTGAAAATTGAAAAAAAGGCCCGGTCCTTACAAATCATTATGAAACTAGAGTCTATACACTTAATCAAATCATTATAAAACTATAGTCTATACCCTTAAACAAATAATTATAGAACTACAGTCTATACACTTAATCAAATCATTATAAAACTATAGTCTATACCCATAAACATATAATTATGAAACTAAAGTCTATACCCATAAACAAATTATTTTTAACCTCTTGGTGCACCTATCGCTTTAGCGGGATAATTGTCATCAACTTCCGCTGAATTGCAGAGCGCCAAATTCAAATTAAATTACTAAAAATATTTCATTTTCGTGAAATCACAAGTGCAATATAGCAAAACACAGCTTAGCTTGTTGTTAATCCACCTGGCGTGTTAGATTTCAATAAAGCTTTTCGGTGAAAGCTAGCCAAGTGTTTATGTAAGAACATCTCTCTCAGTAGACAAAATATTACAAACAGCTAGCAGCCAAGTAGATTGGTCACGAAAGTCAGAAAAGCAATAAATGAAATCGCTTACCTTTGATGATCTTAAGATGTTTGCACTCACGAGACTCCCAGTTACACAATAAATGTTCCTTTTGTTCCATCAAGATGATTTTATATCCAAAACACCTCCATTTGTTTGACGCGTTATGTTCAGAAATCCACAGGCTTGAGCGGTCACGACATCGCAGACGAAAATTCCGAATAGTATCCATAAAGTGCGTAGAAAGATGTCAAATGTTTTTTATAATCAAGTTGTCCTCAAGTTGTTTTTACAATATATAATCTGTCATGACGTTGGCCTCTTTGGGTATAGCAGGCCCCATCCCCCTCTCTCTGTCTCCCCCTTTGCCTCCTTCAACTAGGTTGCTGTGGTCAGAGAGGTCGTAAATTCCATAGAAGACCCTGCCACATGGACACACAGTATAGAGAGAGTAGATTTTCATGGAGAACAAAGGAAATCCTTTCACCTCACAGAACTTGAGGTACGAACAAATTTCATGTTCCGGAGAAAGTATAAAAGATCGGTGAAGAATCCAGCTAAGAACTGGTCCGTTTGTCACAACTTGGGGAAGCTCATGGGAGACGGTGTGGCCACATTACCATAACGCTGTTTATATAATAACCTCAGATATGAGGTTTACATCTAATTGTTGTATAAGATGAATGAGTGAGTATGGAGAAATGGAGAAAAACATGGGAACCTTTAGCCATCTCGTAATTGAGGTTAGCTCTGTCTGCTGATCGAAAACCCGAGTGGTGGTTTTATTAGGAAGGCAGAAAAGGGCTGTCCCAGGACTGGGCTCAGGGGCGTTCCTCTGATTTAGGAAAGCATGATACCATCATAAAAGCATAATGGATCCACCCATTTTCTAGAGACTATAAAATAACAAGTGACGAAATTCACACCAGACCAGTAGGCGACAAGTAAATTCATAAAATCTAGTAAACTTGACAGAGAACCACCAGGTGGTACTCTGAAAGATCCAAAACTAACAAACACTTCCTCTGAAAGATCCAAAACTAACAAACACTTCCTCTGAAAGATCCATTCTAACAAACACTTCCTCTGAAAGATCACTTCTAACAAACACTTCCTCTGAAAGATCCATTCTAACAAATACTTCCTCTGAAAGATCCATTCTAACAAACACTTCCCCTGGAAGATCCATTCTAACAAACCCTTCCTCTGGAAGATCCATTCTAACAAACACTTCCCCTGGAAGATCCATTCTAACAAACACTTCCCCTGGAAGATCCATTCTAACAAACCCTACCTCTGGAAGATCCATTCTAACAAACCCTTCCTCTGGAAGATCCATTCTAACAAACCCTTCCTCTGGAAGATCCATTCTAACAAACCCTTCCTCTGGAAGATCCATTCTAACAAACACTTCCCCTGGAAGATCCATTCTAACAAACCCTTCCTCTGGAAGATCCATTCTAACAAACCCTTCCTCTGGAAGATCCATTCTAACAAACCCTTCCTCTGGAAGATTTGTTCTAACAGACACCAACAGTTTAAGAAGCTACACAAGGTGACTTCTGGGGGACCAGAGACTTCTGCTGATCTCCACAGACCGATCAAGTGATTTCAACAGAGCCAGATGACAAAGGCAGACAATCGTAAATATGTACATTGCATTTCTAGATCCAACTGAGCAGATGTTGGGGTGTAAAAATATCCATATTCACGATGAGCTTATTATTCAACTGCATGTACGATAGCTGAATTCATTTGTCTCTTCTTCTCCCACTCTTTCTTACATGCCCCTTCCCTTTTCATTGTGTAACAAGCTGTCATATCAGATTAGTCCACTAGGAACTTTTCATTGAGACAGACAGACAGACAGACAGACAGACAGACAGACAGACAGACAGACAGACAGACAGACAGACAGATTAAGAAAGGACAGTGACAGCAGATTAGATGGACAAACACAACAGGGCAGCAACAGAGGCCCCATTATAGTGGTGAGTTGTAACTGCAGAGGAACAGTTATAGTGGTGAGTTGTATATCCAGACAGAGGAACAGTTATAGTGGTGAGTTCTATCTCCAGACAGAGGAACAGTTATAGTGGTGAGTTGTAACTGCAGAGGAACAGTTGTAGTGGTGAGTTGTAACTGCAGAGGTACAGTTATAGTGGTGAGTTGTAACTGCAGAGGAACAGTTATAGTGGTGAGTTGTATATCCAGACAGAGGAACAGTTATAGTGGTGAGTTGTAACTGCAGAGGAACAGTTATAGTGGTGAGTTGTAACTGCAGAGGAACAGTTATAGTGGTGAGTTGTAACTGCAGAGGTACAGTTATAGTGGTGAGTTGTAACTGCAGAGGAACAGTTATAGTGGTGAGTTGTATCTCCAGACAGAGGAACAGTTATAGTGGTGAGTTGTATCTCCAGACAGGGGAACAGTTATAGTGGTGAGTTGTATCTCCAGACAGAGGAACAGTTATAGTGGTGAGTTGTAACTGCAGAGGAACAGTGATAGTGGTGAGTTGTATCTCCAGAGGAACAGTTATAGTGGTGAGTTGTATCTCCAGACAGAGGAACAGTTATAGTGGTGAGTTGTAACTGCAGAGGAACAGTTATAGTGGTGAGTTGTAACTGCAGAGGTACAGTTATAGTGGTGAGTTGTAACTGCAGAGGAACAGTTATAGTGGTGAGTTGTATCTCCAGACAGAGGAACAGTTATAGTGGTGAGTTGTATCTCCAGACAGAGGAACAGTTATAGTGGTGAGTTGTATCTCCAGACAGAGGAACAGTTATAGTGGTGAGCTGTAACTGCAGAGGAACAGTTATAGTGGTGAGTTGTATCTCCAGAGGAACAGTTATAGTGGTGAGATGTATCTCCAGACAGAGGAACAGTTATAGTGGTGAGTTGTATCTCCAGACAGAGGAACAGTTATAGTGGTGAGTTGTATCTCCAGAGGAACAGTTATAGTGGTGAGTTGTTTTTCCAGACAGAGGAACAGTTATAGTGGTGAGTTGTATCTCCAGAGGAACAGTTATAGTGGTGAGTTGTATCTCCAGACAGAGGAACAGTTATAGTGGTGAGTTGTATCTCCAGACAGAGGAACAGTTATAGTGGTGAGTTGTATCTCCAGAGGAACAGTTATAGTGGTGAGTTGTTTCTCCAGACAGAGGAACAGTTATAGTGGTGAGTTGTATCTCCAGAGGAACAGTTATAGTGGTGAGTTGTTTCTCCAGACAGAGGAACAGTTATAGTGGTGAGTTGTATCTCCAGACAGGGGAACAGTTATAGTGGTGAGTTGTATCTCCTTAGGAACAGTTATAGTGGTGAGTTGTATCTCCAGACAGAGGAACAGTTATAGTGGTGAGTTGTATCTCCAGAGGAACAGTTATAGTGGTGAGTTGTATCTCCAG
>NC_092164.1:70625780-70730780 GCF_045791955.1 Oncorhynchus clarkii lewisi | reverse complement strand
GACCAATATCAGACCTGTGGCTGACCAATATCAGACCTGTGGCTGACCAATATCAGACCTGTGGCTGACCAATATCAGACCTGTGGCAGACCAATATCAGACCTGTGGCAGACCAATATCAGACCCGTGGCTGACCAACATCAGACCTGTGGCTGACCTGTGTCAGACCAATATCAGACCTGTGGCTTGCCAATATCAGACCTGTGGCTGACCAATATCAGACCTGTGGCTGACCTATATCAGACATGTGGCTGACCAATATCAGACCTCTGGCTGACCAACATCAGACCTGTGGCTGACCAATATCAGACCTGTGGCTGACCAATATCAGACCTGTGGCAGACCAAGATCAGACCTGTGGCAGACCAATATCAGACCTGTGGCTGACCAATATCAGACCTGTGGCTGACCAATATCAGATCTGTTGCTGACCAATATCATACCTGTGGCTGACCAATATCAGATCTGTGGCTGACCAATATCAGACCTGTGGCAGACCTGTGGCAGACCTGTGGCAGACCAATATCAGACCTGTGGCTGACCAATATCAGACCTGTGGCTGACCAATATCAGACCTGTGGCTGACCAATATCAGACCTGTGGCTGACCAATATCAGACCTGTGGCTGACCAATATCAGACCTGTGGCTGACTTATATCAGACCTGTGGTTGACCAATATCAGACCTGTGGAAGACCAATATCAGACTTGTGGCTGACCAATATCAGACCTGTGGCTGACTAATTTCAGACCTGTGGCAGACCAATATCAGACCTATAGCTGACCAATATCAGACCTGTGGCTGACCAATATCAGACCTGTGGCAGACCAATATCAGACCTGTGGCTATCCAACAGTGCAGTTTCCAAAAAATATGGATGAGAATAAGAGACAAAAGTAACAAGTAATTAACCTCTCTAGGGGTGTCACGCCAACAAAGACTTGTGTAACTCTTCTACTTGGCTGGTTACTGTTTGTAATGATTTGTCTGCTGGGCGCTGGTCTCAGATAATCGCATGGTGTGATTTTGCCATAAAGCCTTTGTGAAATCTGACACCGTGGTTGGATGAACAAGAAGTTAACCTTTAAACCGATGTATAACACTTGTATGTTTTATGACATTTTATAATGAGGATTTCTGTTTTTGAATTTGGCGCTCAACAATTTCATTGGATGTTGGCCAGGTGGGACCCTCCCACACCTCCTTGTTACGTGCGTCGTTGAATGAGTGAGACCAAAGCCCAGCCTGGAAAGTGTTCATGATAATTTAATAATGAAACACCGACAAAACAACAAAATATAAACAAACGTAAAGTTCTGCAGGGCTATACAGCAACTGTGCAAAAACAACATCCCACAAACTAAGGTGGAAAAACAGGCTGCCAAAGTATGATTCCCAATCAGAGACAACGATAGACAGCTGCCTCTGATTGGGAACCATACCAGGCCAACAAAGAAATAGAAAACTAGAATGCCCACCCAAATCACACCCCGACCTAACCAAATAGAGAAATAAAAAGGCCCTCTAAGGTCAGGGCAGTGAGAACAGTCTATGACTGGGGTGGCTGGGGTCTTTGACAATTTTTAGGGCCTTCCTCTGACACCTCCTAGTATAGAGGTCTTGGATTGGAGGATGCTTGGTCCCTGTGATGTACTGGGCCGTTCGCACTACCCTTTATAGTGCCTTGTGGTCGGAGGCCGAGCAGTTGCCATACCAGGCAGTGATGCAATCAGTCTACAGGTTCTACAGCTGCACCATGCTGTCGATGGTGCAGCTGTAGAACCTTTTGAGGAACTGAGGACCCATGCCAAATATTTTCAGTATGTTTTGTTGTGCCCTCTTCACGACTGTCTTGGTGTGCTTGGTTCATTTTAGTTTGTTGGTGATGTGGACACCAAGGAACTTGAAGCTCTCAACCTGCTCGTGTGACTGGGCAGCTCTCTGCTGTGCTTCCTCTTGTAGTCTGTAATAGTTTGCAGGCCACATCTGACGAGTGTCAGAGCCGGTGTAGTATGATTCAATCTTAGTCCTGTATTGGCACTTTGCCTGTTTGATGGTTCGTCTGAGGGTGTAACGGGATTTCTTATAAGCTTCCGGGATAGTGCCTCGCTCCTTGAAGGTGGCAGCTCTGCCCTTTAGCTCAGTGCGGCTGTTGCCTGTAATCCATAGCTTCTGGTTGGGGTATGTACGTACGGTTACTGTGGAGACGACGTCATCAATGCACTTATTGACGAAGCCAATGACAGATGTGGTGTAGTCCTCAATGCTATTGGAGGAATCCCAGAACATGTTCCAGTCTGTGATAGCAAAACAGTCCTGTAGTTTAGCATCTGCTTCATCTGACCACTTTTTTAATAATCTAGTCACTGGTGCTTCCTGCGTTAATTTTAGATTGTAAGCAGGAATCAGGAGGATATAATTATGCTCAGATTTGCCAACTGGAGGGCGAGGGACAGCTTTGTACGCTTCTCTGTATGTGGAGTACAGGTGGTCCAGAGTTATTTTCCCTCTGGTTGCACATTTGTCATGCTGATAAAAATATGTTGAGTGTGGTGATCTCATGAAGGACAGGAAACACACATAACTTTATCTCTTAAAGTGTACATTTCCCAGCTGTCAGGTTTACATCTAGATGTTGGATAAAATTAATGAGTAAATATGAAACTATTTGTGAGAAGATGTAATTTGATATTGGCCTTCTAAATGAGATACTTGTTAAATGGAGTCGGGAGTTTAGAAGATGAAGAATGAATGAGGCATTTGCTATAGAAGCAACGCTTCTAAAATGTCTTTACACTAGATTTGAGATATTATACATGTTCAGACATCTGAAATGATGTTCGCACTGCAAAGAAATACAATAGGCACCTTTACATAGGCTGAACCAGCAGATACGTCTAGCGAACAGTGTTCAGGTTCCCTTTGAGGTAGCCTGCTGAACAGTGTTCAGGTTCCCTTTGAGGTAGCCTGCTGAACAGTGTTCAGGTTCCCTTTGAGGTAGCCTGCTGAACAGTGTTCAGGTTCCCTTTGAGGTAGCCTACTGAACAGTGTTCAGGTTCCCTTTGAGGTAGCCTACTGAACAGTGTTCAGGTTCCCTTTGTGGTAGCCTACTGAACAGTGTTCAGGTTCCCTTTGAGGTAGCCTACTGAACAGTGTTCAGGTTCCCTTTGAGGTAGCCTACTGAACAGTGTTCAGGTTCCCTTTGAGGTAGCCTACTGAACAGTGTTCAGGTTCCCTTTGTCTACTGAACAGTGTTCAGGTTCCCTTTGAGGTAGCCTACTGAACAGTGTTCAGGTTCCCTTTGAGGTAGCCTACTGAAAAGTGTTCAGGTTCCCTTTGAGGTAGCCTACTGAACAGTGTTCAGATTCCCTTTGAGGTAGCCTACTGAACAGTGTTCAGGTTCCCTTTGAGGTAGCCTACTGAACAGTGTTCAGGTTCCCTTTGTGGTAGCCTACTGAACAGTGTTCAGGTTCCCTTTGTGGTAGTCTACTGAACAGAGTTCAGATTCCCTTTGAGGTAGCCTACTGAACAGTGTTCAGATTCCCTTTGAGGTAGCCTACTGAACAGTGTTCAGATTCCCTTTGTGGTAGCCTACTGAACAGTGTTCAGGTTCCCTTTGAGGTAGCCTACTGAACAGTGTTCAGGTTCCCTTTGAGGTAGCCTACTGAACAGTGTTCAGATTCCCTTTGAGGTAGCCTACTGAACAGTGTTCAGGTTCCCTTTGAGGTAGCCTACTGAACAGTGTTCAGGTTCCCTTTGAGGTAGCATACTGAGCAGTGTTCAGATTCCCTTTGAGGTAGCCTACTGAACAGTGTTCAGGTTCCCTTTGTGGTAGCCTACTGAACAGTGTTCAGATTCCCTTTGTGGTAGCCTACTGAACAGTGTTCAGGTTCCCTTTGTGGTAGCCTACTGAACAGTGTTCAGGTTCCCTTTGCCTACTGAACAGTGTTCAGATTCCCTTTGTGGTAGCCTACTGAACAGTGTTCAGATTCCCTTTGAGGTAGCCTACTGAACAGTGTTCAGATTCCCTTTGAGGTAGCCTACTGAACAGTGTTCAGGTTCCCTTTGTGGTAGCCTACTGAACAGTGTTCAGGTTCCCTTTGTGGTAGCCTACTGAACAGTGTTCAGATTCCCTTTGAGGTAGCCTACTGAACAGTGTTCAGATTCCCTTTGAGGTAGCCTACTGAACAGTGTTCAGATTCCCTTTGTGGTAGCCTACTGAACAGTGTTCAGGTTCCCTTTGCCTACTGAACAGTGTTCAGATTCCCTTTGAGGTAGCCTACTGAACAGTGTTCAGATTCCCTTTGAGGTAGCCTACTGAACTGTCTATAGGTCCCCTGTCTATAGGTCCCCTGTCTATAGGTCCCCTGTCTATAGGGCCCTTGTCTATAGGTCCCCTGTCTATAGGTCCTCTGTCTATAGGTCATCTGTCTATAGGTCATCTGTCTATAGGTCCCCTGTCTATAGGTCCTCTGTCTATAGGTCCTCGGTCTATAGGTCCTCTGTCTTTATGTCCCCTGTCTATAGGTGCTCTGTCTATAGGTCCCCTGTCTATAGGTCACCTGTCTTTAGGTCCCCTGTCTTTAGGTCCTCTGTCTTTAGGTCCTCTGTCTTTAGGTCCTCTGTCTTTATGTCCCCTGTCTATAGGTCCCCTGTCTATAGGTCCTCTGTCTATAGGTCCTCTGTCTTTAGGTCCTCTGTCTATAGGGTCCGTTGTCTATAGGGTCCTCTGTCTATAGGGTCCTCTGTCTATAGGGTCCTCTGTCTATAAGTCCTCTGTCAATAGGTCATCTGTCTATAGGTCCTCTGTCTATAGGTCCCCTGTCTATAGGTCCCCTTTATATAGGTCCCCTGTCTATAGGTCACCTGTCTATAGGTCCCCTGTCTATAGGTCACCTGTCTATAGGTCCCCTGTCTATAGGTCACCTGTCTATAGGTCCCAAGTCTATAGGTCCCCTGTCTATAGGTCCACTGTCTATAGGTCCCCTGTCTTTAGGTCCCCTGTCTATAGGTCCCCTGTCTATAGGTCCCCTGTCTATAGGTCCCCTGTCTATAGGTCCCCTGTCTTTCTCTCCTCATTCTCTTTCAACAGTGAGACGATTGTCTTTATCAATTATTGATATAAGACATTGTAAAGAACTGTGCAAAGCTTTGTGTGTGTCTGAGAGTGGATGAGGATAGAGGAACAGATAATGGGATGGAAAGAGAATGAAAGAGAGGGAGAAATATGAACAGAACCCCGAAGATAGAGGGAGCAATGGAAAGAAACAATGGAAGACCTTTTAAATCTATATTTTTTAAAGAAGACTATTTAAATCTACATGCCAAAAAGAAAGGTCTCGAATTGTTGAACTCAAAGTCATCACAGAATACAAAACTCACAGATAGAATCTCCCTGAGAATACTGAAACCCACAGATAGAATCTCCCTGAGAATACTGAAACCCACAAATAGAATCTCCCTGAGAATACAGAAACCCACCGATAGAATCTCCCTGAGAATACAGAACTCACAGATAGAATCTCCCTGAGAGTCCAGAAACCCACAGATATAATCTCCCTGAGAATACAGAACTCACAGATAGAATCTCCCTGAGAGAACAGAAACCCACAGATAGAATCTCACTGAGGATACAGAAACCCACAGATAGAATCTCCCCGAGAATACAGAAACCCACAGATAGAATCTCCCTGAGAGTACAGAAACCCACAGATAGAATCTCCCTGAGAGTACAGAAACCCACAGATAGAATCTCCCTGAGAGTTTTGAAACCCACAAATAGAATCTCCCTGAGAATACAGAAACCCACAGATAGAATCTCCCCGAGAATACAGAAACTCACAGATAGAATCTCCCTGAGAATACAGAAACCCACAGATAGAATCTCACTGAGAATACAGAAACCCACAGATAGAATCTCCCCGAGAATACAGAAACCCACAGATAGAATCTCCCTGAGAATACAGAAACCCACAGATAGAATCTCCCTGAGAATACAGAAACCCACAGATAGAATCCTCCCCGAGAATACAGAAACCCACAGATAGAATCTCCCTGAGAATACTGAAACCCACAGATAGAATTTCCCTGAGAATACAGAAACCCACAGATAGAATCCTCCCCGAGAATACAGAAACCCACAGATAGAATCTCCTTGAGAATACTGAAACCCACAGATAGAATCTCCCTGAGAATACAGAAACCCACAGATAGAATCTCCCTGAGAATACAGAAACCCACAGATATAATCTCCCCGAGAATACAGAAACCCACAGATAGAATCTCCCTGAGAATACAGAAACCCACAGATAGAATCTCCCTGAGAATACAGAAACCCACAGATAGAATCTCCCCGAGAATACAGAAACCCACAGATAGAATCTCCCTGAGAATACAGAAACCCACAGATAGAATCTCCCTGAGAATACAGAACTCACAGATAGAATCTCCCTGAGAGTACAGAAACCCACAGAAAGAATCTCCCTGAGAATACAGAACTCACAGATAGAATCTCCCTGAGAGTACAGAAACCCACAGATAGAATCTCCCTGAGAATACAGAAACCCACAGATAGAATCTCCCCGAGAATACAGAAACCCACAGATAGAATCTCCCCGGGAATACAGAAACCCACAGATATAATCTCCCTGAGAGTACAGAAACCCACAGATAGAATCTCCCTGAGAGTACAGAAACCCACAGATAGAATCTCCCTGAGAGTTTTGAAACCCACAAATAGAATCTCCCTGAGAATACAGAAACCCACAGATAGAATCTCCCTGAGAATACAGAAACCCACAGATAGAATCTCCCTGAGAATACAGAAACCCACAGATAGAATCTCACTGAGAATACAGAAACCCACAGATAGAATCTCCCCGAGAATACAGAAACCCACAGATAGAATCTCCCTGAGAATACAGAAACCGACAGATAGAATCTCCCTGAGAATACAGAAACCCACAGATAGAATCCTCCCCGAGAATACAGAAACCCACAGATAGAATCTCCCTGAGAATACTGAAACCCACAGATAGAATCTCCCTGAGAATACAGAAACCCATAGATAGAATCCTCCCCGAGAATACAGAAACCCACAGATAGAATCTCCTTGAGAATACTGAAACCCACAGATAGAATCTCCCTGAGAATACAGAAACCCACAGATAGAATCTCCCCGAGAATACAGAAACCCACAGATAGAATCTCCCTGAGAATACAGAAACCCACAGATAGAATCTCCCTGAGAATACAGAAACCCACAGATAGAATCCTCCCCGAGAATACTGAAACCCACAGATAGAATCTCCCTGAGAATACAGAAACCCACAGATAGAATCTCCCTGAGAATACAGAAACCCACAGATATAATCTCCCCGAGAATACAGAAACCCACAGATAGAATCTCCCTGAGAATACAGAAACCCACAGATAGAATCTCCCTGAGAATACAGAAACCCACAGATATAATCTCCCCGAGAATACAGAAACCCACAGATAGAATCTCCCTGAGAATACAGAAACCCACAGATAGAATCTCCCTGAGAATACAGAACTCACAGATAGAATCTCCCTGAGAGTACAGAAACCCACAGATAGAATCTCCCTGAGAATACAGAACTCACAGATAGAATCTCCCTGAGAGTACAGAAACCCACAGATAGAATCTCCCTGAGAATACAGAAACCCACAGATAGAATCTCCCCGAGAATACAGAAACCCACAGATAGAATCTCCCCGGGAATACAGAAACCCACAGATATAATCTCCCTGAGAGTACATAAACCCACAGATAGAATCTCCCTGAGAGTACAGAAACCCACAGATAGAATCTCCCTGAGAGTTTTGAAACCCACAAATAGAATCTCCCTGAGAATACAGAAACCCACAGATAGAATCTCCCTGAGAATACAGAAACCCACAGATAGAATCTCCCTGAGAATACAGAAACCCACAGATAGAATCCTCCCCGAGAATACAGAAACCCACAGATAGAATCTCCCTGAGAATACTGAAACCCACAGATAGAATCTCCCTGAGAATACTGAAACCCACAGATAGAATCTCCCTCAGTGTTCCTTCTGCGCTTCATGAATGTCTGCTTGGACTCTCACATCCAAATGTCAAACCTGATATTATCCTTTAATGACCTCTTCCCTGTGATTTCCCAGCTGTTCTTCCCAGATGGCATTCCCATTCCCTACATAGTTGACAACTTTTGACCAGGATCCATAAACTGCCGTTTGAAAGAAACACATTTTCTCATGAATAGCGGAGGCTTTGTTTGCTGAGCATAATGGAAATAGGGCAGTTAGATTTTTGGAGAGATGAATCAAACACTTCACTTGTTCATATGAGAAGAAAATATATATATTTATAAGAACGGAACAGGGAAACTGTGTAACTGTCTGTCCCTACAGCAGTGAGTGTCTGTCTGCACCTGTCTGTCCCTACAGCTGAAAGTGTCTGTCTGCACCTGTCTTTTCCTACAGCTGTAGGTGTCTGTCTGCACCTGTCTGTCCTTACAGCTGAAGGTGTCTGTCTGCACCTGTCTTTTCCTACAGCTGTAGGTGTCTGTCTGCAACTGTCTGTCCCTACAGCTGTAGGTGTCTGTCTGCACCTGTCTTTTCCTACAGCTGTAGGTGTCTGTCTGCACCTGTCTGTCCCTACAGCTGTAGGTGTGTGTCTGCACCTGTCTTTCCTACAGCTGTAGGTGTCTGTCTGCACCTGTCTGTCCCTACAGCTGAAGGTGTCTGTCTGCACCTGTCTGTCCCTACAGCTGTAGGTATCTGTCTGCACCTGTCTGTCCCTACAGCTGTAGGTGTCTGTCTGCACCTGTCTGTCCCTACAGCTGTAGCGATCTGTCTGCACCTGTCTGTCCCTACAGCTGTAGGTGTCTGTCTGCACCTGTCTGTCTGCACCTGTCTGTCTGCACCTGTCTGTCACTACAGCTGTAGTTCTCTGTCTGCACCTGTCTGTCCCTACAGCTGTAGGTGTCTGTCTGCACCTGTCTGCCCCTACAGCTGAAAGGTATCTGTCTGCACCTGTCTGTCCCTACAGCTGTAGGTGTCTGTCTGTACCTGTCAGTCTGCACCTGTCTGTCCCTACAGCTGTAGGTGTCTGTCTGCACCGGTCTGTCCCTGCAGCTGTAAGTGTCTGTCTGCACCTGTATGTCTGCACCTGTCTGTCACTACAGCTGTAGGTCTCTGTCTGCACCTGTCTGTCCCTACAGCTGTGGGTGTCTGTCTGCACCTGTCTGTCCCTACAGCTGTAGGGGTCTGTCTGCACCTGTCTTTCCTACAGCTCTAGGTGTCTGTCTGCACCTGTCTGTCCCTACAGCTGAAGGTGTATGTCTGTACCTGTCTGTCCCTACAGCTGTAGGTGTCTGTCTGCACCGGTCTGTCCCTGCAGCTGTAAGTGTCTGTCTGCACCTGTATGTCTGCACCTGTCTGTCACTACAGCTGTAGGTCTCTGTCTGCACCTGTCTGTCCCTACAGCTGTGGGTGTCTGTCTGCACCTGTCTGTCCCTACAGCTGTAGGGGTCTGTCTGCACCTGTCTTTCCTACAGCTCTAGGTGTCTGTCTGCACCTGTCTGTCCCTACAGCTGAAGGTGTATGTCTGTACCTGTCTGTCCCTACAGCTGTAGGTGTCTGTCTGCACCGGTCTGTCCCTGCAGCTGTAAGTGTCTGTCTGCACCTGTATGTCTGCACCTGTCTGTCACTACAGCTGTAGGTCTCTGTCTGCACCTGTCTGTCCCTACAGCTGTGGGTGTCTGTCTGCACCTGTCTGTCCCTACAGCTGTAGGTGTCTGTCTGCACCTGTCTTTCCTACAGCTCTAGGTGTCTGTCTGCACCTGTCTGTCCCTACAGCTGAAGGTGTATGTCTGTACCTGTCTGTCCCTACAGCTGTAGGTGTCTGTCTGCACCTGTCTGTCCTTACAGCTGAAGGTGTCTGTCTGCACCTGTCTTTTCCTACAGCTGTAGGTGTCTGTCTGCACCTGTCTGTCCTTACAGCTGAAGGTGTCTGTCTGCACCTGTCTTTTCCTACAGCTGTAGGTGTCTGTCTGCAACTGTCTGTCCCTACAGCTGTAGGTGTCTGTCTGCACCTGTCTTTTCCTACAGCTGTAGGTGTCTGTCTGCACCTGTCTGTCCCTACAGCTGTAGGTGTGTGTCTGCACCTGTCTTTCCTACAGCTGTAGGTGTCTGTCTGCACCTGTCTGTCCCTACAGCTGAAGGTGTCTGTCTGCACCTGTCTGTCCCTACAGCTGTAGGTATCTGTCTGCACCTGTCTGTCCCTACAGCTGTAGGTGTCTGTCTGCACCTGTCTTTTTGTTCATATGAGAAGAAAATATATATATTTATAAGAACGGAACAGGGAAACTGTGTAACTGTCTGTCCCTACAGCAGTGAGTGTCTGTCTGCACCTGTCTGTCCCTACAGCTGAAAGTGTCTGTCTGCACCTGTCTTTTCCTACAGCTGTAGGTGTCTGTCTGCACCTGTCTGTCCTTACAGCTGAAGGTGTCTGTCTGCACCTGTCTTTTCCTACAGCTGTAGGTGTCTGTCTGCACCTGCCTGTCTGCACCTGTCTGTCCCTACAGCTGTAGGTGTCTGCCTGCACCGGTCTGTCCCTGCAGCTGTAGGTGTCTGTCTGTACCTGTCTGTCCCTACAGCTGTAGGTGTCTGTCTGCACCGGTCTGTCCCTGCAGCTGTAAGTGTCTGTCTGCACCTGTATGTCTGCACCTGTCTGTCACTACAGCTGTAGGTCTCTGTCTGCACCTGTCTGTCCCTACAGCTGTGGGTGTCTGTCTGCACCTGTCTGTCCCTACAGCTGTAGGTGTCTGTCTGCACCTGTCTTTCCTACAGCTCTAGGTGTCTGTCTGCACCTGTCTGTCCCTACAGCTGAAGGTGTATGTCTGTACCTGTCTGTCCCTACAGCTGTAGGTGTCTGTCTGCACCTGTCTGTCTGCACCTGTCTGTCACTACAGCTGTAGGTCTCTGTCTGCACCTGTCTGTCCCTACAGCTGTAGGTGTCTGTCTGCATCTGTCTGTCCCTACAGCTGTAGGTGTCTGTCTGCACCTGTCTGTCCCTACAGCTGTAGGTGTCTGTCTGCACCTGCCTGTCTGCACCTGTCTGTCCCTACAGCTGTAGGTGTCTGCCTGCACCGGTCTGTCCCTGCAGCTGTAGGTGTCTGTCTGTACCTGTCTGTCCCTACAGCTGTAGGTGTCTGTCTGCACCTGTCTGTCTGTACCTGTCAGCCTATACAGCTATAAGCGTTTGTCGGCTTCTCACTCAAACTGTGTACTAATTGCTAATCCAATCAATTTAGAGTTGTAATTGCTGAGCTCTTGGCTCTTGGCCTCTTACCCCCTATAGATCAGAGATAATGTACCCCTCACCTCCTTCAGATCAGAGATACTATACCTCTTACCTTATATAGATCAGAGATACTATACCTCGTACCTCATATAGATCAGAGATACTATACCTCTTACCCTCTACAGATCAGAGATACTATACCTCTCACCTCCTATAGATCAGAGATAATATACCTCTTACCCCCTATAGATCAGAAATACTATACCTCTTACCTCTTATAGATACACTCCTATATATCAGAGATACTATACCTCTTACCTTCTATAGATCAGAGATACTATGCCTCTTACCTTCTATAGATCAGAGATACTATACCTCTCAACTCCTATAGATCAGATATACTAGTCCTCTTACCTTCTATAGATCAGAGATACTATACCTCTTACCTCATATAGATCAGAGATACTATACCTTACCTTCTATAGATCAGAGATACTATACCTCTTACCTCCTATAGATCAAATATACTATACCTTTCACCTCCTATAGATCAGAGACACTATACCTCTTACCCCAAGTAGATAAACTCCTATAGATCAGAGATACAATACCTCTTACCTCCTATAGATCAGAGATACTAGTCCTGTTACCTCCTATAGATCAGAGATAATATACCTCTTAGTATCTTAGTATTGATCAGAGATACTATACCGCTCACCATATAGATCAGAGATACTATACCTATAACCTCCTATAGATCAGAGATACTATACCTCTTACCTCCTATAAATCAGAGATACTTTACATCTTACCCCATATGGATAAACTCCTATAGATCAGAGATATTATACCTCTTACCTCCTAAAGATCAGAGATAATATACCTCTACCCTCCTTTAGATCAGAGATACTATACCTCGTACCTCATATAGATCAGAGATACTATACCTCTTACCCCCTACAGATCAGAGATACTATACCTCTCACCTCCTATAGATCAGAGATAATATACCTCTTACCCCCTATAGATCAGAGATACTTTACATCTTACCCATATGGATAAACTCCTATAGATCAGAGATACTATACCTCTTACCTCCTATAGATCAGAGATACTTTACATCTTACCCCATATGGATAAACTCCTATAGATCAGAGATATTATGCCTCTTACCCCCTACAGATCAGAGATACTATACCTCTCACCCCCTATAGATCAAATATACTATACCTCTTACCTTCTATAGATCAGAGATACTATGCCTCTTACCTTCTATAGATCAGAGATACTATACCTCTCAACTCCTATAGATCAGAGATACTAGTCCTCTTACCTCGTATAGATCAGAGATACTATACCTCTTACCTCATATAGATCAGAGATACTATACCTCTTACCCCCTATAGATCAGATATACTATACCTCTTACCTTCTATAGATCAGAGATACTATGCCTCTTACCTTCTATAGATCAGAGATACTCTACCTCTCACCTCCTGTATATCAGAGATACTATACCTCTCACCCCCTGTATATCAGAGATACTCTACCTCTCAACCCCTGTATATCAGAGATACTATACCTCTCAACCCCTGTATATCAGAGATACTATACATCTCACTATATAGATCAGAGATACATACCTCTCACCCCCTGTATATCAGAGATACTATACCTCTTACCTCCTATAGATCAAATATACTATACCTCTTACCCCCTATAGATCAGATATACTATACCTCTTACCTTCTATAGATCAGAGATACTATGCCTCTTACCTTCTATAGATCAGAGATACTATACCTCTCACCTCCTATAGATCAGAGACACTATACCTCTTACCCCAAGTAGATAAACGCTTATAGATCAGAGATACAATACCTCTTACCTCCTATAGATCAGAGATACTAGTCCTCTTACCTCATATAGATCAGAGACACTATACCTCTTACCTTCTATAGATCAGAGATACTATACCTCTTACCTCATATAGATCAGAGACACTATACCTCTTACCCCAAGTAGATAAACTCCTATAGATCAGAGATACTAGTCCTCTTACCTTCTATAGACAGAGATACTATACCTCTTAGACCTATAGATCAGAGATCCTATACCTCTCACCATAGAGATCAGATATACTATACCTCTCACCCCCTGTATATCAGAGATACTATACCTCTCACCCCCTGTATATCAGAGATACTATACTTCTCAACCCCTGTATATCAGAGATACTATACTTCTCACCCCCTGTATATCAGAGATACTATACCTCTCACCCCCTGTATATCAGAGATACTATACTTCTCAACCCCTGTATATCAGAGATACTATACTTCTCAACCCCTGTATATCAGAGATACTATACCTCTCACCCCCTGTATATCAGAGATACTCTACCTATCACCCCCTGTATATCAGAGATACTATACCTCTCAACCCCTGTATATCAGAGATACTCTACCTCTCAACCCCTGTATATCAGAGATACTATACCTCTCAACCCCTGTATATCAGAGATACTATACATCTCACCATATAGATCAGAGATACTATACCTCTCACCCCCTGTATATCAGAGATACTATACCTCTCACCCCCTGTATATCAGAGATACTATGCCTCTCGCCCCCTGTATATCAGAGATACTATACCTCTCACCCCCTGTATATCAGAGATACTATACCTCTCACCCCTGCATATCAGAGATACTCTACCTCTCACCCCCTGTATATCAGAGATACTATAACTCTCACCATCCTGTATATCAGAGATTCTATACCTCTCACCCCCTGTATATCAGAGATACTATACCTCTCACCCCCTGTATATCAGATATACTATACCTCTCACCCCCTGTATATCAGATATACTATACCTCTCACCCCCTGTTCTGACCTCTGTAGTACCCTTAGAGAAGGGGTCTGTTCTGACCTCTGTAGTACCCTTAGAGAAGGGGTCTGTTCTGACCTCTGTAGTACCCTTAGAGAAGTGGTCTGTTCTGACCTCTGTAGTACCCTTAGAGAAGGGGTCTGTTCTGACCTCTGTAGTACCCTTAGAGAAGGGGTCTGTTCTGACCTCTGTAGTACCCTTAGAGAAGGGGTCTGTTCTGACCTCTGTAGTACCCTCAGAGAAGGGGTTTGTTCTGACCTCTGTAGTACCCTTAGAGAAGGGGCCTGTTCTGACCTCTAGGGTTCCCTGATCAGACATCCTGACGTCCATGTTGAAGCCCTGGAGACGGTGACGTAGTGAGTAGACGGAGACGGTGACGTAGTGAGTAGATGGAGACGGTGACGTAGTGAGTAGACGGAGACGGTGACGTAGTGAGTAGACGGAGACGGTGACGTAGTGAGTAGACGGAGACGGTGACGTAGTGAGTAGACGGAGACGGTGACGTAGTGAGTAGACGGAGACGGTGACGTAGTGAGTAGACGGAGACGGTGACGTAGTGAGTAGACGGAGACGGTGACGTAGTGAGTAGACGGAGACGGTGACGTAGTGAGTAGACGGAGACGGTGACGTAGTGAGTAGACGGAGACGGTGACGTAGTGAGTAGACGGAGACGGTGACGTAGTGAGTAGACGGAGACGGTGACGTAGTGAGTAGACGGTGACGTAGTGAGTAGACGGTGACGTAGTGAGTAGACGGAGACGGTGACGTAGTGAGTAGAAGGTGACGTAGTGAGTAGACGGAGACGGTGACGTAGTGAGTAGAAGGTGACGTAGTGAGTAGACGGAGACGGTGACGTAGTGAGTAGATGGAGACGGTGACGAAGTGAGTAGATGGAGACGGTGACGTAGTGAATAGATGGAGACGGTGACGTAGTGAGTAGATGGAGACGGTGACGTAGTGAGTAGACGGAGACGGTGACGTAGTGAGTAGACGGTGACGTAGTGAGTAGACGGTGACGTAGTGAGTAGACGGTGATGTAGTGAGTAGACGGAGACGGTGACGTAGTGAGTAGACGTAGACGTTGACGTAGTGAGTAGACGGAGACGGTGACATAGTGAGTAGATGGAGACGGTGACGTAGTGAGTAGATGGAGACGGTGAGGTAGTGAGTAGACGGAGACGGTGACGTAGTGAGTAGACGGAGACGGTGACGTAGTGAGTAGACGGAGACGGTGACGTAGTGAGTAGACGGAGACGGTGACGTAGTGAGTAGACGGAGACGGTGACGTAGTGAATAGACGGAGACGGTGACGTAGTGAGTAGACGGAGACGGTGACGTAGTGAGTAGACGGAGAAGGTGACGTAGTGAGTAGAAGGAGACGGTGACGTAGTGAGTAGACGGAGACGGTGACGTAGTGAGTAGACGGAGACGGTGACGTAGTGAGTAGACGGAGACGGTGACGTAGTGAGTAGACGGAGACGGTGACGTAGTGAGTAGATGGAGACGGTGACGTAGTGAGTAGACGGAGACGGTGACGTAGTGAGTAGA
The DNA here is from genome assembly GCF_045791955.1 of Oncorhynchus clarkii lewisi. Lineage (NCBI taxonomy): Eukaryota > Metazoa > Chordata > Actinopteri > Salmoniformes > Salmonidae > Oncorhynchus > Oncorhynchus clarkii. The sequence goes on along the minus strand of NC_092164.1, from coordinate 70,715,021 downwards.
TGGAGACGGTGACGTAGTGAGTAGACGGAGACGGTGACGTAGTGAGTAGACGGAGACGGTGACGTAGTGAGTAGACGGAACCGGTGACGTAGTGAGTAGACGGAGACGGTGACGTAGTGAGTTGACGGAGACGGTGACGTAGTGAGTAGACGGAGATGGTGACGTAGTGAGTAGACGGTGACGTAGTGAGTAGACGGTGACGTAGTGAGTAGACGGTGACGTAGTGAGTAGACGGAGACGGTGACGTAGTGAGTAGAAGGTGACGTAGTCAGATGATGGAGACGGTGACGTAGTGAGTAGATGGAGACGGTGACGTAGTGAGTAGATGGAGACGGTGACGTAGTGAGTAGATGGAGACGGTGACGTAGTGAGTAGATGGAGACGGTGACGTAGTGAGTAGACGGAGACGGTGACGTAGTGAGTAGACGGAGACGGTGACGTAGTGAGTAGACGGAGACGGTGACGTAGTGAGTAGACGGAGACGGTGACGTAGTGAGTAGACGGAGACGGTGACGTAGTGAGTAGACGGAGACGGTGACGTAGTGAGTAGACGGAGACGGTGACGTAGTGAGTAGACGGAGACGGTGACGTAGTGAGTAGACGGAGACGGTGACGTAGTGAGTAGACGGAGACGGTGACGTAGTGAGTAGACGGTGACGTAGTGAGTAGACGGTGACGTAGTGAGTAGACGGAGACGGTGACGTAGTGAGTAGAAGGTGACGTAGTGAGTAGACGGAGACGGTGACGTAGTGAGTAGACGGAGACGGTGACGTAGTGAGTAGATGGAGACGGTGACGAAGTGAGTAGATGGAGACGGTGACGTAGTGAATAGATGGAGACGGTGACGTAGTGAGTAGATGGAGACGGTGACGTAGTGAGTAGACGGAGACGGTGACGTAGTGAGTAGACGGTGACGTAGTGAGTAGACGGTGACGTAGTGAGTAGACGGTGATGTAGTGAGTAGACGGAGACGGTGACGTAGTGAGTAGACGTAGACGTTGACGTAGTGAGTAGACGGAGACGGTGACATAGTGAGTAGATGGAGACGGTGACGTAGTGAGTAGATGGAGACGGTGAGGTAGTGAGTAGACGGAGACGGTGACGTAGTGAGTAGACGGAGACGGTGACGTAGTGAGTAGACGGAGACGGTGACGTAGTGAGTAGACGGAGACGGTGACGTAGTGAGTAGACGGAGACGGTGACGTAGTGAATAGACGGAGACGGTGACGTAGTGAGTAGACGGAGACGGTGACGTAGTGAGTAGACGGAGAAGGTGACGTAGTGAGTAGAAGGAGACGGTGACGTAGTGAGTAGACGGAGACGGTGACGTAGTGAGTAGACGGAGACGGTGACGTAGTGAGTAGACGGAGACGGTGACGTAGTGAGTAGACGGAGACGGTGACGTAGTGAGTAGATGGAGACGGTGACGTAGTGAGTAGACGGAGACGGTGACGTAGTGAGTTGATGGAGACGGTGACGTAGTGAGTAGACGGAGACGGTGACGTAGTGAGTAGACGGAGACGGTGACGTAGTGAGTAGACGGAACCGGTGACGTAGTGAGTAGACGGAGACGGTGACGTAGTGAGTTGACGGAGACGGTGACGTAGTGAGTAGACGGAGATGGTGACGTAGTGAGTAGACGGTGACGTAGTGAGTAGACGGTGACGTAGTGAGTAGACGGTGACGTAGTGAGTAGACGGAGACGGTGACGTAGTGAGTAGAAGGTGACGTAGTCAGATGATGGAGAAGGTGACGTAGTGAGTAGATGGAGACGGTGACGTAGTGAGTAGATGGAGACGGTGACGTAGTGAGTAGATGGAGACGGTGACATAGTGAGTAGATGGAGACGGTGACGTAGTGAGTAGATGGAGACGGTGACGTAGTGAGTAGATGGAGACGGTGACGTAGTGAGTAGATGGAGACGGTGACGTAGTGAGTAGACGGAGACGGTGACGTAGTGAGTAGACGGTGACGTAGTGAGTAGACGGTGACGTAGTGAGTAGACGGAGACGGTGACGTAGTGAGTAGAAGGTGACGTAGTGAGTAGACGGAGACGGTGACGTAGTGAGTAGACGGAGAGGGTGACGTAGTGAGTAGACGGAGACGGTGACGTAGTGAGTAGATGGAGACGGTGACGTAGTGAGTAGACGGAGACGGTGACGTAGTGAGTAGACGGAGACGGTGACGTAGTGAGTAGACGGAGACGGTGACGTAGTGAGTAGACGGAGACGGTGACGTAGTGAGTAGACGTAGACGGTGACGTAGTGAGTAGACGGAGACGGTGACGTAGTGAGTAGACGGAGACGGTGACGTAGTGAGTAGATGGAGACGGTGACGTAGTGAGTAGACGGAGACGGTGACGTAGTGAGTAGACGGAGACGGTGACGTAGTGAGTAGACGGAGACGGTGACGTAGTGAGTAGATGGAGACGGTGACGTAGTGAGTAGACGGAGACGGTGACGTAGTGAGTAGACGGAGACGGTGACGTAGTGAGTAGACGGAGACGGTGACGTAGTGAGTAGACGGAGACGGTGACGTAGTGAGTAGACGGAGACGGTGACGTAGTGAGTAGACGGAGACGGTGACGTAGTGAGTAGACGGAGACGGTGACGTAGTGAGTAGACGGAGACGGTGACGTAGTGAGTAGACGGAGACGGTGACGTAGTGAGTAGACGGTGACGTAGTGAGTAGACGGAGACGGTGACGTAGTGAGTAGACGGTGACGTAGTGAGTAGACGGAGACGGTGACGTAGTGAGTAGACGGAGACGGTGACGTAGTGAGTAGATGGAGACGGTGACGTAGTGAGTAGATGGAGACGGTGACGTAGTGAGTAGATGGAGACGGTGACATAGTGAGTAGATGGAGACGGTGACGTAGTGAGTAGATGGAGACGGTGACGTAGTGAGTAGACGGAGACGGTGACGTAGTGAGTAGATGGAGACGGTGACGTAGTGAGTAGACGGAGACGGTGACGTAGTGAGTAGACGGTGACGTAGTGAGTAGACGGTGACGTAGTGAGTAGACGGAGACGGTGACGTAGTGAATAGAAGGTGACGTAGTGAGTAGACGGAGACGGTGACGTAGTGAGTAGACGGAGACGGTGACGTAGTGAGTAAACGGAGACGGTGACGTAGTGAGTAGATGGAGACGGTGACGTAGTGAGTAGACGGAGACGGTGACGTAGTGAGTAGACGTAGACGGTGACGTAGTGAGTAGACGAGACGGTGACGTAGTGAGTAGACGGAGACGGTGACGTAGTGAGTAGACGGAGACGGTGACGTAGTGAATAGACGGAGACGGTGACGTAGTGAGTAGACGGAGACGGTGACGTAGTGAGTAGACGGAGACGGTGACGTAGTGAGTAGAAGGAGACGGTGACGTAGTGAGTAGACGGAGACGGTGACGTAGTGAGTAGACGGAGAAGGTGACGTAGTGAGTAGACGGAGACGGTGACGTAGTGAGTAGATGGAGACGGTGACGTAGTGAGTAGACGGTGACGTAGTGAGTAGACGGAGACGGTGACGTAGTGAGTAGAAGGTGACGTAGTGAGTAGACGGAGACGGTGACGTAGTGAGTAGACGGAGAGGGTGACGTAGTGAGTAGACGGAGACGGTGACGTAGTGAGTAGATGGAGACGGTGACGTAGTGAGTAGACGGAGACGGTGACGTAGTGAGTAGACGGAGACGGTGACGTAGTGAGTAGACGGAGACGGTGACGTAGTGAGTAGACGGAGACGGTGACGCAGTGAGTAGACGGAGACGGTGACGTAGTGAGTAGACGGAGACGGTGACGTAGTGAATAGACGGAGACGGTGACGTAGTGAGTAGACGGAGACGGTGACGTAGTGAATAGACGGAGACGGTGACGTAGTGAGTAGACGGAGACGGTGACGTAGTGAGTAGACGGAGAAGGTGACGTAGTGAGTAGACGGAGACGGTGACGTAGTGAGTAGACGGAACCGGTGACGTAGTGAGTAGACGGAGACGGTGACGTAGTGAGTAGACGGAGACGGTGACGTAGTGAGTAGATGGAGACGGTGACGTAGTGAGTAGATGGAGACGGTGACGTAGTGAGTAGATGGAGACGGTGACATAGTGAGTAGATGGAGACGGTGACGTAGTGAGTAGATGGAGACGGTGACGTAGTGAGTAGATGGAGACGGTGATGTAGTGAGTAGACAGAGACGGTGACGTAGTGAGTAGACGGTGACGTAGTGAGTAGACGGTGACGTAGTGAGTAGACGGAGACGGTGACGTAGTGAGTAGAAGGTGACGTAGTGAGTAGACGGAGACGGTGACGTAGTGAGTAGAAGGTGACGTAGTGAGTAGACGGAGACGGTGACGTAGTGAGTAGACGGAGACGGTGACGTAGTGAGTAGACGGAGACGGTGACGTAGTGAGTAGACGGAGACGGTGACGTAGTGAGTAGATGGAGACGGTGACGTAGTGAGTAGACGGAGACGGTGACGTAGTGAGTAGACGTAGACGGTGACGTAGTGAGTAGACGAGACGGTGACGTAGTGAGTAGACGGAGACGGTGACGTAGTGAGTAGACGGAGACGGTGACGTAGTGAATAGACGGAGACGGTGACGTAGTGAGTAGACGGAGACGGTGACGTAGTGAGTAGACGGAGACAGTGACGTAGTGAGTAGAAGGAGACGGTGACGTAGTGAGTAGACGGAGACGGTGACGTAGTGAGTAGACGGAGACGGTGACGTAGTGAGTAGACGGAGACGGTGACGTAGTGAGTAGATGGAGACGGTGACGTAGTGAGTAGATGGAGACGGTGACGTAGTGAGTAGATGGAGACGGTGACGTAGTGAGTAGACGGAGACGGTGACGTAGTGAGTAGACGGAGACGGTGACGTAGTGAGTAGACGGAGACGGAGACGGTGACGTAGTGAGTAGACGGAGACGGTGACGTAGTGAGTAGACGGAGACGATGAAGTAGTGAGTAGACGGAGATGGTGACGTAGTGAGTAGACGGAGATGGTGACGTAGTGAGTAGACGGAGACGGTGACGTAGTGAGTAGACGGTGACGTAGTAAGTCGATGGAGACGGTGACGTAGTGAGTAGATGGAGACGGTGACGTAGTGAGTAGATGGAGACGGTGACGTAGTGAGTAGAGGGAGACGGTGACGTAGTGAGTAGAGGGAGACGGTGACGTAGTGAGTAGAGGGAGACAGTGACGTAGTGAGTAGAAGGTGACGGTGACGTAGTGAGTAGACGGAGACGGTGACGTAGTGAGTAGACGGAGACGGTGACGTAGTGAGTAGACGGAGACGGTGACGTAGTGAGTAGACGGAGACGGTGACGTAGTGAGTAGACGGAACCGGTGACGTAGTGAGTAGTCGGAGACGGTGACGTAGTGAGTAGACGGAGACGGTGACGTAGTGAGTAGATGGAGACGGTGACGTAGTGAGTAGACGGTGACGTAGTGAGTAGACGGTGACGTAGTGAGTAGACGGTGACGGTGACGTAGTGAGTAGACGGAGAGGTTGACGTAGTGAGTAGACGGAGACGGTGACTTAGTGAGTAGACGGAGACGGTGACGTAGTGAGTAGACGGAGACGGTGACGTAGTGAGTAGACGGAGACGGTGACGTAGTGAGTAGACGGAGACGGTGACGTAGTGAGTAGACGGAGACGGTGACGTAGTGAGTAGACGGAGACGGTGACGTAGTGAGTAGACGGAACCGGTGACATAGTGAGTAGACGGAGACGTTGACGTAGTGAGTAGACGGAGACGGTGACGTAGTGAGTAGACGGAGACGGTGACGTAGTGAGTAGACGGAGACGGTGACGTAGTGAGTAGACGGAGACGGTGACGTAGTGAGTAGACGGAGACGGTGACGTAGTGAGTAGACGGAGACGGTGACGTAGTGAGTAGATGGAGACGGTGACTTAGTGAGTAGACGTTAGACGGTGACGTAGTGAGTAGACGGAGACGGTGACGTAGTGAGTAGACGGAGACGGTGACGTAGTGAGTAGACGGAGACGGTGACGTAGTGAGTAGACGGAGACGGTGACGTAGTGAGTAGATGGAGACGGTGACGTAGTGAGTAGATGGAGACGGTGACGTAGTGAGTAGATGGAGACGGTGACGTAGTGAGTAGACGGTGACGTAGTGAGTAGACGGTGACGTAGTGAGTAGACGGTGACGGTGACATAGTGAGTAGACGGAGAGGTTGACGTAGTGAGTAGACGGTGACGTAGTGAGTAGACGGTGACGGTGACGTAGTGAGTAGACGGAGAGGTTGACGTAGTGAGTAGACGGAGACGGTGACATAGTGAGTAGACGGAGACGGTGACGTAGTGAGTAGACGGAGACGGTGACGTAGTGAGTAGACGGAGACGGTGACGTAGTGAGTAGACGGAGACGGTGACGTAGTGAGTAGACGGAGACGGTGACGTAGTGAGTAGACGGAACCGGTGACGTAGTGAGTAGTCGGAGACGGTGACGTAGTGAGTAGACGGAGACGGTGACGTAGTGAGTAGACGGAGACGGTGACGTAGTGAGTAGACGGAGACGGTGACGTAGTGAGTAGAAGGAGACGGTGACGTAGTGAGTAGACGGAGACGGTGACGTAGTGAGTAGACGGAGACGGTGACGTAGTGAGTAGACGGAGACGGTGACGTAGTGAGTAGACGGAGATGGTGACGTAGTGAGTAGACGGAGACGGTGACGTAGTGAGTAGACGGAGACGGTGACGTAGTGAGTAGATGGAGACGGTGACGTAGTGAGTAGACGGAGACGGTGACGTAGTGAGTAGACGGAGACGGTGACGTAGTGAGTAGACGGAGACGGTGACATAGTGAGTAGACGGAGACGGTGACGTAGTGAGTAGACGGAACCGGTGACGTAGTGAGTAGACGGAGACGGTGACGTAGTGAGTAGACGGAGACGGTGACGTAGTGAGTAGACGGAGACGGTGACGTAGTGAGTAGACGGAGACGGTGACGTAGTGAGTAGACGGAGACGGTGACGTAGTGAGTAGACGGAGACGGTGACGTAGTGAGTAGACGGAGACGGTGACGTAGTGAGTAGACGGAGACGGTGACGTATTGAGTAGACGGAGACGGTGACGTAGTGAGTAGACGGAGACGGTGACGTAGTGAGTAGACGGAGACGGTGACGTAGTGAGTAGACGGAGACGGTGACGTAGTGAGTAGATGGAGACGGTGACGTAGTGAGTAGACGGTGACGTAGTGAGTAGACGGTGACGGTGACGTAGTGAGTAGACGGAGAGGTTGACGTAGTGAGTAGACGGAGACGGTGACTTAGTGAGTAGACGGAGACGGTGACGTAGTGAGTAGACGGAGACGGTGACGTAGTGAGTAGACGGAGACGGTGACGTAGTGAGTAGACGGAGACGGTGACGTAGTGAGTAGACGGAGACGGTGACGTAGTGAGTAGACGGAACCGGTGACGTAGTGAGTAGTCGGAGACGGTGACGTAGTGAGTAGACGGAGACGGTGACGTAGTGAGTAGACGGAGACGGTGACGTAGTGAGTAGACGGAGACGGTGACGTAGTGAGTTGACGGAGACGGTGACGTAGTGAGTAGACGGAGACGGTGACGTAGTGAGTAGACAGAGAAGGTGACGTAGTGAGTAGACAGAGACGGTGACGTAGTGAGTAGACAGAGACGGTGACGTAGTGAGTAGACGGAGACGGTGACGTAGTGAGTAGACGGCGACGGTGACGTAGTGAGTAGACGGAGACGGTGACGTAGTGAGTAGACGGAGACTGTGACGTAGTGAGTAGACGGAGACGGTGACGTAGTGAGTAGACGGAACCGGTGACGTAGTGAGTAGACGGAGACGGTGACGTAGTGAGTAGACGGAGACGGTGACTTAGTGTGTAGACGGAGACGGTGACGTAGTGAGTAGACGGAGACGGTGACGTAGTGAGTAGACGGAGAAGGTGACGTAGTGAGTAGACGGAGACGGTGACGTAGTGAGTAGACGGAGACGGTGACATAGTGAGTAGACGGAGACGTAGTGAGTAGACGGAGACGGTGACGTAGTGAGTTGACGGAGACGGTGACGTAGTGAGTAGACGGAGACGGTGACGTAGTGAGTAGACGGAGACGGTGACGTAGTGAGTAGACGGAGACGGTGACGTAGTGAGTAGACGGAGACGGTGACGTAGTGAGTAGACGGAGACGGTGACGTAGTGAGTAGACGGAGACGGTGACGTAGTGAGTAGACGGAGACGGTGACGTAGTGAGTAGACGGAGACGGTGACGTAGTGAGTAGACGGAGACGGTGACGTAGTGAGTAGACGGAGACGGTGACGTAGTGAGTAGACGGAGACGGTGACGTAGTGAGTAGATGGAGACGGTGATGCAGTGAGTAGATGGAGACGGTGACGTAGTGAGTAGATGAAGACGGTGACGTAGTGAGTAGACGGTGACGTAGTGAGTAGACGTGACGTAGTGAGTAGACGGTGACGTAGTGAGTAGACGGTGACGTAGTGAGTAGACGGAGACGGTGACGTAGTGAGTAGATGGAGACGGTGATGTAGTGAGTAGATGGAGACGGTGACGTAGTGAGTAGATGGAGACGGTGACGTAGTGAGTAGACGGTGACGTAGTGAGTAGACGGTGACGTAGTGAGTAGACGGTGACGTAGTGAGTAGACGGAGCCAAACACCACTACATTTTTTTTGTTATTTTATTTAGCTTTTTTTTCTGTAAAATAATTATTTTTATCTTCTATCACAAATATACAGTTGGGAAAGTAAATATGCTTGTAGAAACACCTGTGTTTATTTATCATGCACTTTTATGAGGATAATTATCTCCTTAAAAAAAAGAGTTTTACAAGCATCTCTGAGTGGCATAGCGGAAAACAGTCAGGAAGAAGCTGTTAAAGTTTTCTGGACAGTGAAAGTGAAGTAGCAGTAAGCCATGATATACCATTATGCATCTACAATATATGTACAATCCCATTATAAAACACACATTTACGGTGGCCTGTCTGTTTCAGCGGGAAACGTTTCTAAGACGGAATACATTTCAGAAAGTAACAGATCTGTTCTTTTCAAACACAGTCAATTAAAAACCTCTAAAAACCTCTAAAAACTCAAGTATCATATTCCACATGTCTGGCAAACATCATTATTCGAGAAGTGCTCGTATCAGTCTGTGATTCAGTCAGTCGGGGAGACGTCATCGGCGATCGCCGCCGTTATGCCTCAGAATCCTGCGGGTCGAACCATCATGGTGGTCACTGTAGTCATGAGGCTAGGTCCCTTCCAGTAGTACCACTTGATGCCGTTGTAACGGACCACGTTGGAGACGCCAGAGTAGTAGATACCGTTCAGGTTGGAGGGACCACACGCCTCAAACCACCAACCTAGTGGAGAGGGGAAAGGTCACAGGTTAGAGGTCAGGGGTCAGGAAGAGAGAGAGGGGGCAGCGGGACTACACGCCTCAAACCCCCAACCTAGTGGAGAGGGGAAAGGTCAGGGGTCAGGAAGAGAGAGAGGGAGGGCAGATGGACCAGACGCCTCAAACCCCCAACCTAGTGGAGAGGGGAAAGGTCGGGGGTCAGGAAGAGAGAGAGGGAGGGCAGATGGACCAGACGCCTCAAACCGTCAACCTAGTGGAGAGGGGAAAGGTCAGGGGTCAGGAAGAGAGAGAGGGGGCAGCGGGACTACACGCCTCAAACCACCAACCTAGTGGAGAGGGGAGATGTCAGGGGTCAGGAAGAGAGGGAAAGAGGGCAGATGGACCAGACGACTCAAACCGCCAACCTAGTGGAGAGTGGAGAGGTCACAGGTTAGAGGTCAGGAAGAGAGAGAGTAGAGGACCCACGCCTCAAACCACCAACCTAGTGGAGAGGGGAAAGGTCAGGGGTCAGGAAGAGAGCGAGCGAGGGCAGATGGACCAGACGCCTCAAACCCCCAACCTAGTGGAGAGGGGAAAGGTCAGGGGTCAGGAAGAGTGAGAGAGAGGGCAGATGGACCAGACGCCTCAAACCTCCAACTTAGTGGAGAGGGGAAAGGTCGGGGGTCAGGAAGAGAGAGAGGGGAAAGGTCGGGGATCAGGAAGAGAGAGAGGGGAAAGGTCAGGGGTCAGGAAGAGAGAGATTACACCAAAGAGGAAAAAGGAGGTTGTGTGGTCAAATAAAGGTCAAACTAAGCCATTTCATGTTTATGTACAACTTTACAAGAGGAAAACATGAGGAGGAGCCAAACAAAGGATGAACAATATAGTCAGACCAGTAAAACATTTATAAAAATTGGTATTACGTAGCAGGAGAGAAGGTAGAGGATAGAGTAGGAGGAGGGAAGATAGAGGATAGAGGAGGAGGAGGGAAGGTACAGGATAGTGTAGGAGGAGGGAAGGTAGGGGATAGAGGAGGGAAGGTAGAGGATAGAGTAGGAGGAGGGAAGGTAGAGTAGGAGGAGGTAAGGTAGAGGGTAGAGTAGAATGAGGGAAGGTAGAGGAGAGAGGAGGGAAGGTAGAGGATAGAGTAGGAGGTGGGAAGGAAGAGGATAGAGTAGGAGGAGGGAAGGTAGAGGATAGAGTACGAGGAGGGAAGGTAGAGGATAGAGTAGGGAAGGTAGAGGAGAGAGGAGGGAAGGTAGAGGATAGAGGTGGGAAGGAAGAGGATAGAGTAGGAGGAGGGAAGGTAGAGGATAGAGAGGATAGAGTAGGGAAGGTAGGATAGAGTAGGGAGAGGAGGGGAGGAGGGAAGGTAGAGGATATAGTAGGAGGAGGGAAGGTAGAGGAAAGAGGAGGGAAAGTAGAGGATAGAGTAGGGAAGGTAGAGGATAGAGTAGGAGGAGGGAAGGTAGAGGATAGAGGAGGGAAGGTAGAGGATAGAGTAGGGAAGTTAGAGGATAGAGTAGGAGGAGGGAAGGTAGAGGATAGAGTAGGGAAGGTAGAGGATATAGTAGGAGGAGGGAAGGTAGAGGATAGAGTAGGGAAGGTAGAGGATAGAGTAGGAGGAGGGAAGGTAGAGGATAGAGGAGGTAGAGGATAGAGGAGGGAAGGTATAGGATAGAGTAGGGAAGGTAGAGGATAGAGGAGGTAGAGGATAGAGAAGGGAAAGTAGAGGATAGAGTAGGGAAGGTAGAGGATATAGTAGGAGGAGGGAAGGTAGAGGATAGAGGAGGGAAGGTAGAGGATAGAGTAGGGAAGGTAGAGGATAGAGGAGGGAAGGTAGAGGATATAGTAGGAGGAGGGAAGGTAGAGGATAGAGTAGGAGGAGGGAAGGTAGAGGATAGAGTAGGGGGAGGGAAGAGAGAGAGCGAGGGCAGATGGACCAGACGCCTCAAACCCCCAACCTAGTGGAGAGGGGAAAGGTCAGGGGTCAGGAAGAGTGAGAGAGAGGGCAGATGGACCAGACGCCTCAAACCTCCAACTTAGTGGAGAGGGGAAAGGTCAGGGGTCAGGAAGAGAGAGAGGGGAAAGGTCGGGGATCAGGAAGAGAGAGAGGGGAAAGGTCAGGGGTCAGGAAGAGAGAGATTACACCAAAGAGGAAAAAGGAGGTTGTGTGGTCAACTAAAGGTCAAACTAAGCCATTTCATGTTTATGTACAACTTTACAAGAGGAAAACATGAGGAGGAGCCAAACAAAGGATGAACAATATAGTCAGACCAGTAAAACATTTATAAAAATTGGTATTACGTAGCAGGAGAGAAGGTAGAGGATAGAGTAGGAGGAGGGAAGATAGAGGATAGAGGAGGAGGAGAGAAGGTACAGGATAGTGTAGGAGGAGGGAAGGTAGGGGATAGAGGAGGGAAGGTAGAGGATAGAGTAGGGAAGGAAGAGGATAGAGTAGGAGGAGGGAAGGTAGAGGATATAGTTCGAGGAGGGAAGGTAGAGTAGGAGGAGGTAAGGTAGAGGTTAGAGTAGAATGCGGGAAGGTAGAGGAGAGAGGAGGGAATGTAGAGGATAGAGTAGGAGGAGGGAAGGAAGAGGATAGAGTAGGAGGAGGGAAGGTAGAGGATAGAGTACGAGGAGGGAAGGTAGAGGATAGAGTAGGGAAGGTAGAGGATAGAGTAGGGAAGGAAGAGGATAGAGTAGGAGGAGGGAAGGTAGAGGATATAGTAGGAGGAGGGAAGGTAGAGGAAAGAGGAGGGAAAGTAGAGGATAGAGTAGGGAAGGTAGAGGATAGAGTAGGAGGAGGGAAGGTAGAGGATAGAGGAGGGAAGGTAGAGGATAGAGTAGGGAAGTTAGAGGATAGAGTAGGAGGAGGGAAGGTAGAGGATAGAGTAGGGAAGGTAGAGGATAGAGTAAGAGGAGGGAAGGTAGAGGATATAGTAGGAGGAGGGAAGGTAGAGGATAGAGTAGGGAAGGTAGAGGATAGAGTAGGAGGAGGGAAGGTAGAGGATAGAGTAGGAGGAGGGAAGGTAGAGGATAGAGGAGGGAAGGTAGAGGATAGAGTAGGGAAGGTAGAGGATAGAGGAGGGAAGGTAGAGGATAGAGTAGGAGGAGGGAAGGTAGAGGATAGAGTAGAAGGAGGGAAGATAGTGTATAGAGTAGGAGGAGGGAAGGCAGAGGATAGAGTAGGAGGAGGGAAGGTAGAGGATAGAGGGGGGAAGGTGGAGGATATAGTAGGAGGGAAGGTAGAGGATAGAGTAGGGAGGTAGAGGAGGAGGGAAGGTAGAGGATATAGTAGGAGGAGGGAAGGTAGAGGAAAGAGAGGGAAAGTAGAGGATAGAGGAAGGTAGAGGATAGAGTAGGAGGAGGAGGGAAGGATAGAGGATAGAGGATAGAGTAGGAGGAGGAGGGAGGGGAAGGTAGGAGGAGGGAAGGTAGGGATAGGGAAGGTGGAGGAGTAGAGGATAGAGTAGGAGGAGGGAAGGTAGAGGATAAGGAGGAGGACAGAGTAGGAGGAGGGAAGGTAGAGGATAGAGGAGGGAAGGTAGAGGATAGAGTAGGGAGGTAGAAGGTAGAGGATACAGTAGGAGGAGGGAAGGTAGCGGATAGGGTAGGGAAGGTAGAGGATAGAGTAGGAGGAGGGAAGGTAGAGGATATAGTAGGAGGAGGGAAGGTAGAGGATAGAGTAGGGAAGGTAGAGGATAGAGTAGGAGGAGGGAAGGTAGAGGATAGAGTAGGAGGAGGGAAGGTAGAGGATAGAGGAGGTAGAGGATAGAGGAGGGAAGGTAGAGGATAGAGTAGGGAAGGTAGAGGATAGAGTAAGAGGAGGGAAGGTAGAGGATATAGTAGGAGGAGGGAAGGTAAAGGATAGAGGAGGGAAGGTAGAGGATAGAGTAGGGAAGGTAGACGATAGAGGAGGGAAGGTAGAGGATAGAGTAGGAGGAGGGAAGGTAGAGGATAGGAGGGAAGATAGTGCATAGAGTAGGAGGAGGGAAGGTAGAGGATAGAGTAGGAGGACGGAAGGTAGAGGATAGAGTAGGAGGAGGGAAGGTAGAGGATCGAGTAGGAGGAGGGAAGGTAGAGGATAGAGTAGGAGGAGGGAAGGTAGAGGATAGAGTAGCAGGAGGGAAGGTAGAGGATAGAGGGGGGAAGGTGGAGGATATAGTAGGAGGAGGGAAGGTAGAGGATAGAGTAGGGAAGATAGAGGATAGAGTAGGAGGAGGGAAGGTAGAGGATATAGTAGGAGGAGGGAAGGTAGAGGAAAGAGGAGGGAAAGTAGAGGATAGAGTAGGGAAGGTCGAGGACAGAGTAGGAGGAGGGAAGGTAGAGGATAGAGGAGGGAAGGTAGAGGATAGAGTAGGGAAGGTAGAGGATAGAGTAGGAGGAGGGAAGGTAGAGGATACAGTAGGAGGAGGGAAGGTAGCGGATAGGGTAGGGAAGGTAGAGGATAGAGTAGGAGGAGGGAAGGTAGAGGATATAGTAGGAGGAGGGAAGGTAGAGGATAGAGTAGGGAAGGTAGAGGATAGAGTAGGAGGAGGGAAGGTAGAGGATAGAGTAGGAGGAGGGAAGGTAGAGGATAGAGGAGGTAGAGGATAGAGGAGGGAAGGTAGAGGATAGAGTAGGGAAGGTAGAGGATAGAGTAAGAGGAGGGAAGGTAGAGGATATAGTAGGAAGAGGGAAGGTAAAGGATAGAGGAGGGAAGGTAGAGGATAGAGTAGGGAAGGTAGAGGATAGAGGAGGGAAGGTAGAGGATAGAGTAGGAGGAGGGAAGGTAGAGGATAGAGTAGAAGGAGGGAAGATAGTGTATAGAGTAGGAGGAGGGAAGGTAGAGGATAGAGTAGGAGGAGGGAAGGTAGAGGATAGAGGGGGGAAGGTGGAGGATATAGTAGGAGGAGGGAAGGTAGAGGATAGAGTAGGGAAGATAGAGGATAGAGTAGGAGGAGGGAAGTTAGAGGATATAGTAGGAGGAGGGAAGGTAGAGGAAAGAGGAGGGAAAGTAGAGGATAGAGTAGGGAAGGTTGAGGACAGAGTAGGAGGAGGGAAGGTAGAGGATAGAGGAGGGAAGTTAGAGGATAGAGGATAGAGGAGGGAAGGTCGAGGATAGAGTAGGAGGAGGGAAGTTAGAGGATAGAGTAGAAGGAGGGAAGATAGTGCATAGAGTAGGAGGAGGGAAGGTAGAGGATAGAGTAGGAGGACGGAAGGTAGAGGATAGAGTAGGAGGAGGGAAGGTAGAGGATCGAGTAGTTGGAGGGAAGGTAGAGGATAGAGTAGGAGGAGGGAAGGTAGAGGATAGAGTATGAGGAGGGAAGGTAGAGGATAGAGTAGGAGGAGGGAAGGTAGAGGATAGAGTAGGAGGAGGGAAGGTAGAGGATAGAGTAGCAGGAGGGAAGGTAGAGGATAGAGGGGGGAAGGTGGAGGATATAGTAGGAGGAGGGAAGGTAGAGGATAGAGTAGGGAAGGTAGAGGATAGAGTAGGAGGAGGGAAGGTAGAGGATATAGTAGGAGGAGGGAAGGTAGAGGAAAGAGGAGGGAAAGTAGAGGATAGAGTAGGGAAGGTCGAGGACAGAGTAGGAGGAGGGAAGGTAGAGGATAGAGGAGGGAAGGTAGAGGATATAGTAGGAGGAGGGAAGGTAGAGGATAGAGTAGGGAAGGTAGAGGATAGAGTAGGAGGAGGGAAGGTAGAGGATAGAGTAGGAGGAGGGAAGGTAGAGGATAGAGGAGGTAGAGGATAGAGGAGGGAAGGTAGAGGATAGAGTAGGGAAGGTAGAGGATAGAGTAAGAGGAGGGAAGGTAGAGGATATAGTAGGAGGAGGGAAGGTAGAGGATAGAGGAGGGAAGGTAGAGGATAGAGTAGGGAAGGTAGAGGATAGAGGAGGGAAGGTAGAGGATAGAGTAGGAGGAGGGAAGGTAGAGGATAGAGTAGAAGGAGGGAAGATAGTGTATAGAGTAGGAGGAGGGAAGGTAGAGGATAGAGTAGGAGGAGGGAAGGTAGAGGATAGAGGAGGGAAGGTGGAGGATATAGTAGGAGGAGGGAAGGTATAGGATAGAGTAGGGAAGGTAGAGGATAGAGGAGGTAGAGGATAGAGAAGGGAAAGTAGAGGATAGAGTAGGGAAGGTAGAGGATATAGTAGGAGGAGGGAAGGTAGAGGATAGAGGAGGGAAGGTAGAGGATAGAGTAGGGAAGGTAGAGGATAGAGGAGGGAAGGTAGAGGATATAGTAGGAGGAGGGAAGGTAGAGGATAGAGTAGGAGGAGGGAAGGTAGAGGATAGAGTAGGGGGAGGGAAGAGAGAGAGCGAGGGCAGATGGACCAGACGCCTCAAACCCCCAACCTAGTGGAGAGGGGAAAGGTCAGGGGTCAGGAAGAGTGAGAGAGAGGGCAGATGGACCAGACGCCTCAAACCTCCAACTTAGTGGAGATGGGAAAGGTCAGGGGTCAGGAAGAGAGAGAGGGGAAAGGTTGGGGATCAGGAAGAGAGAGAGGGGAAAGGTCAGGGGTCAGGAAGAGAGAGATTACACCAAAGAGGAAAAAGGAGGTTGTGTGGTCAAATAAAGGTCAAACTAAGCCATTTCATGTTTATGTACAACTTTACAAGAGGAAAACATGAGGAGGAGCCAAACAAAGGATGAACAATATAGTCAGACCAGTAAAACATTTATAAAAATTGGTATTACGTAGCAGGAGAGAAGGTAGAGGATAGAGTAGGAGGAGGGAAGATAGAGGATAGAGGAGGAGGAGAGAAGGTACAGGATAGTGTAGGAGGAGGGAAGGTAGGGGATAGAGGAGGGAAGGTAGAGGATAGAGTAGGGAAGGAAGAGGATAGAGTAGGAGGAGGGAAGGTAGAGGATATAGTTCGAGGAGGGAAGGTAGAGTAGGAGGAGGTAAGGTAGAGGTTAGAGTAGAATGCGGGAAGGTAGAGGAGAGAGGAGGGAATGTAGAGGATAGAGTAGGAGGAGGGAAGGAAGAGGATAGAGTAGGAGGAGGGAAGGTAGAGGATAGAGTACGAGGAGGGAAGGTAGAGGATAGAGTAGGGAAGGTAGAGGATAGAGTAGGGAAGGAAGAGGATAGAGTAGGAGGAGGGAAGGTAGAGGATATAGTAGGAGGAGGGAAGGTAGAGGAAAGAGGAGGGAAAGTAGAGGATAGAGTAGGGAAGGTAGAGGATAGAGTAGGAGGAGGGAAGGTAGAGGATAGAGGAGGGAAGGTAGAGGATAGAGTAGGGAAGTTAGAGGATAGAGTAGGAGGAGGGAAGGTAGAGGATAGAGTAGAGAAGGTAGAGGATAGAGTAAGAGGAGGGAAGGTAGAGGATATAGTAGGAGGAGGGAAGGTAGAGGATAGAGTAGGGAAGGTAGAGGATAGAGTAGGAGGAGGGAAGGTAGAGGATAGAGTAGGAGGAGGGAAGGTAGAGGATAGAGGAGGTAGAGGATAGAGGAGGGAAGGTAGAGGATAGAGTAGGGAAGGTAGAGGATAGAGTAAGAGGAGGGAAGGTAGAGGATATAGTAGGAGGAGGGAAGGTAGAGGATAGAGGAGGGAAGGTAGAGGATAGAGTAGGGAAGGTAGAGGATAGAGGAGGGAAGGTAGAGGATAGAGTAGGAGGAGGGAAGGTAGAGGATAGAGTAGAAGGAGGGAAGATAGTGTATAGAGTAGGAGGAGGGAAGGTAGAGGATAGAGTAGGAGGAGGGAAGGTAGAGGATAGAGGAGGGAAGGTGGAGGATATAGTAGGAGGAGGGAAGGTATAGGATAGAGTAGGGAAGGTAGAGGATAGAGGAGGTAGAGGATAGAGAAGGGAAAGTAGAGGATAGAGTAGGGAAGGTAGAGGATATAGTAGGAGGAGGGAAGGTAGAGGAGGGAAGGTAGAGGATAGAGTAGGGAAGGTAGAGGATAGAGGAGGGAAGGTAGAGGATATAGTAGGAGGAGGGAAGGTAGAGGATAGAGTAGGAGGAGGGAAGGTAGAGGATAGAGTAGGGGGAGGGAAGAGAGAGAGCGAGGGCAGATGGACCAGACGCCTCAAACCCCCAACCTAGTGGAGAGGGGAAAGGTCAGGGGTCAGGAAGAGTGAGAGAGAGGGCAGATGGACCAGACGCCTCAAACCTCCAACTTAGTGGAGATGGGAAAGGTCAGGGGTCAGGAAGAGAGAGAGGGGAAAGGTTGGGGATCAGGAAGAGAGAGAGGGGAAAGGTCAGGGGTCAGGAAGAGAGAGATTACACCAAAGAGGAAAAAGGAGGTTGTGTGGTCAAATAAAGGTCAAACTAAGCCATTTCATGTTTATGTACAACTTTACAAGAGGAAAACATGAGGAGGAGCCAAACAAAGGATGAACAATATAGTCAGACCAGTAAAACATTTATAAAAATTGGTATTACGTAGCAGGAGAGAAGGTAGAGGATAGAGTAGGAGGAGGGAAGATAGAGGATAGAGGAGGAGGAGAGAAGGTACAGGATAGTGTAGGAGGAGGGAAGGTAGGGGATAGAGGAGGGAAGGTAGAGGATAGAGTAGGGAAGGAAGAGGATAGAGTAGGAGGAGGGAAGGTAGAGGATATAGTTCGAGGAGGGAAGGTAGAGTAGGAGGAGGTAAGGTAGAGGTTAGAGTAGAATGCGGGAAGGTAGAGGAGAGAGGAGGGAATGTAGAGGATAGAGTAGGAGGAGGGAAGGAAGAGGATAGAGTAGGAGGAGGGAAGGTAGAGGATAGAGTACGAGGAGGGAAGGTAGAGGATAGAGTAGGGAAGGTAGAGGATAGAGTAGGGAAGGAAGAGGATAGAGTAGGAGGAGGGAAGGTAGAGGATATAGTAGGAGGAGGGAAGGTAGAGGAAAGAGGAGGGAAAGTAGAGGATAGAGTAGGGAAGGTAGAGGATAGAGTAGGAGGAGGGAAGGTAGAGGATAGAGGAGGGAAGGTAGAGGATAGAGTAGGGAAGTTAGAGGATAGAGTAGGAGGAGGGAAGGTAGAGGATAGAGTAGAGAAGGTAGAGGATAGAGTAAGAGGAGGGAAGGTAGAGGATATAGTAGGAGGAGGGAAGGTAGAGGATAGAGTAGGGAAGGTAGAGGATAGAGTAGGAGGAGGGAAGGTAGAGGATAGAGTAGGAGGAGGGAAGGTAGAGGATAGAGGAGGGAAGGTAGAGGATAGAGTAGGGAAGGTAGAGGATAGAGGAGGGAAGGTAGAGGATAGAGTAGGAGGAGGGAAGGTAGAGGATAGAGTAGAAGGAGGGAAGATAGTGTATAGAGTAGGAGGAGGGAAGGTAGAGGATAGAGTAGGAGGAGGGAAGGTAGAGGATAGAGGGGGGAAGGTGGAGGATATAGTAGGAGGAGGGAAGGTAGAGGATAGAGTAGGGAAGGTAGAGGATAGAGTAGGAGGAGGGAAGGTAGAGGATATAGTAGGAGGAGGGAAGGTAGAGGAAAGAGGAGGGAAAGTAGACGATAGAGTAGGGAAGGTCGAGGACAGCGTAGGAGGAGGGAAGGTAGAGGATAGAGGAGGGAAGGTAGAGGATAGAGTAGGAGGAGGGAAGGTAGAGGATAGAGTAGAAGGAGGGAAGATAGTGCATAGAGTAGGAGGAGGGAAGGTAGAGGATAGAGTAGGAGGACGGAAGGTAGAGGATAGAGTAGGAGGAGGGAAGGTAGAGGATCGAGTAGTTGGAGGGAAGGTAGAGGATAGAGTAGGAGGAGGGAAGGTAGAGGATAGAGTATGAGGAGGGAAGGTAGAGGATAGAGTAGGAGGAGGGAAGGTAGAGGATAGAGTAGGAGGAGGGAAGGTAGAGGATAGAGTAGCAGGAGGGAAGGTAGAGGATAGAGGGGGGAAGGTGGAGGATATAGTAGGAGGAGGGAAGGTAGAGGATAGAGTAGGGAAGATAGAGGATAGAGTAGGAGGAGGGAAGGTAGAGGATATAGTAGGAGGAGGGAAGGTAGAGGAAAGAGGAGGGAAAGTAGAGGATAGAGTAGGGAAGGTCGAGGACAGAGTAGGAGGAGGGAAGGTAGAGGATAGAGGAGGGAAGGTAGAGGATAGAGTAGGGAAGGTAGAGGATAGAGTAGGAGGAGGGAAGGTAGAGGATAGAGTAGAGAAGGTAGAGGATAGAGTAGGAGGAGGGAAGGTAGAGGATACAGTAGGAGGAGGGAAGGTAGCGGATAGGGTAGGGAAGGTAGAGGATAGAGTAGGAGGAGGGAAGGTAGAGGATATAGTAGGAGGAGGGAAGGTAGAGGATAGAGTAGGGAAGGTAGAGGATAGAGTAGGAGGAGGGAAGGTAGAGGATAGAGTAGGAGGAGGGAAGGTAGAGGATAGAGGAGGAGGAGGGAAGGTAGAGGATAGAGTAGGAGGAGGGAAGGTAGAGGATAGAGTAGCAGGAGGGAAGGTAGAGGATAGAGGGGGGAAGGTGGAGGATATAGTAGGAGGAGGGAAGGTAGAGGATAGAGTAGGGAAGATAGAGGATAGAGTAGGAGGAGGGAAGGTAGAGGATATAGTAGGAGGAGGGAAGGTAGAGGAAAGAGGAGGGAAAGTAGAGGATAGAGTAGGGAAGGTCGAGGACAGAGTAGGAGGAGGGAAGGTAGAGGATAGAGGAGGGAAGGTAGAGGATAGAGTAGGGAAGGTAGAGGATAGAGTAGGAGGAGGGAAGGTAGAGGATAGAGTAGAGAAGGTAGAGGATAGAGTAGGAGGAGGGAAGGTAGAGGATACAGTAGGAGGAGGGAAGGTAGCGGATAGGGTAGGGAAGGTAGAGGATAGAGTAGGAGGAGGGAAGGTAGAGGATATAGTAGGAGGAGGGAAGGTAGAGGATAGAGTAGGGGAGGTAGAGGATAGAGTAGGAGGAGGGAAGGTAGAGGATAGAGTAGGAGGAGGGAAGGTAGAGGATAGAGGAGGTAGAGGATAGAGGAGGGAAGGTAGAGGATAGAGTAGGGACGGTAGAGGATAGAGTAAGAGGAGGGAAGGTAGAGGATATAGTAGGAGGAGGGAAGGTAGAGGATAGAGGAGGGAAGGTAGAGGATAGAGTAGGGAAGGTAGGGAAGGTAGAGGATAGAGTAGGAGGAGGGAAGGTAGAGGATAGAGTAGAAGGAGGGAAGGTATAGTGATAGAGTAGGAGGAGGGAAGGTAGAGGATAGAGTAGGAGGAGGGAAGGTAGAGGATAGAGGGGGGAAGGTGGAGGATATAGTAGGAGGAGGGAAGGTAGAGGATAGAGTAGGGAAGATAGAGGATAGAGTAGGAGGAGGGAAGGTAGAGGATATAGTAGGAGGAGGGAAGGTAGAGGAAAGAGGAGGGAAAGTAGAGGATAGAGTAGGGAAGGTCGAGGACAGAGTAGGAGGAGGGAAGGTAGAGGATAGAGGAGGGAAGGTAGAGGATAGAGTAGGGAAGGTAGAGGATAGAGTAGGAGGAGGGAAGGTAGAGGATAGAGTAGAGAAGGTAGAGGATAGAGTAGGAGGAGGGAAGGTAGAGGATACAGTAGGAGGAGGGAAGGTAGCGGATAGGGTAGGGAAGGTAGAGGATAGAGTAGGAGGAGGGAAGGTAGAGGATATAGTAGGAGGAGGGAAGGTAGAGGATAGAGTAGGGGAGGTAGAGGATAGAGTAGGAGGAGGGAAGGTAGAGGATAGAGTAGGAGGAGGGAAGGTAGAGGATAGAGGAGGTAGAGGATAGAGGAGGGAAGGTAGAGGATAGAGTAGGGACGGTAGAGGATAGCGTAAGAGGAGGGAAGGTAGAGGATATAGTAGGAGGAGGGAAGGTAAAGGATAGAGGAGGGAAGGTAGAGGATAGAGTAGGGAAGGTAGAGGATAGAGGAGGGAAGGTAGAGGATAGAGTAGGAGGAGGGAAGGTAGAGGATAGAGTAGAAGGAGGGAAGATAGTGTATAGAGTAGGAGGAGGGAAGGTAGAGGATAGAGTAGGAGGAGGGAAGGTAGAGGATAGAGGGGGGAAGGTGGAGGATATAGTAGGAGGAGGGAAGGTAGAGGATAGAGTAGGAGGAGGGAAGTTAGAGGATATAGTAGAAGGAGGGAAGGTAGAGGAAAGAGGAGGGAAAGTAGAGGATAGAGTAGGGAAGGTTGAGGACAGAGTAGGAGGAGGGAAGGTAGAGGATAGAGGAGGGAAGTTAGAGGATAGAGGAGGGAAGGTCGAGGATAGAGTAGGAGGAGGGAAGTTAGAGGATAGAGTAGGAGGAGGGAAGGTAGAGGATATAGTAGGAGGAGGGAAGGTAGAGGAAAGAGGAGGGAAAGTAGAGGATAGAGTAGGGAAGGTCGAGGACAGAGTAGGAGGAGGGAAGGTAGAGGATAGAGGAGGGAAGGTAGAGGATAGAGTAGGGAAGGTAGAGGATAGAGTAGGAGGAGGGAAGGTAGAGGATAGAGTAGGGAAGGTAGAGGATAGAGTAGGAGGAGGGAAGGTAGAGGATACAGTAGGAGGAGGGAAGGTAGCGGATAGGGTAGGGAAGGTAGAGGATAGAGTAGGAGGAGGGAAGGTAGAGGATATAGTAGGAGGAGGGAAGGTAGAGGATAGAGTAGGGAAGGTAGAGGATAGAGTAGGAGGAGGGAAGGTAGAGGATAGAGTAGGAGGAGGGAAGGTAGAGGATAGAGGAGGTAGAGGATAGAGGAGGGAAGGTAGAGGATAGAGTAGGGACGGTAGAGGATAGCGTAAGAGGAGGGAAGGTAGAGGATATAGTAGGAGGAGGGAAGGTAAAGGATAGAGGAGGGAAGGTAGAGGATAGAGTAGGGAAGGTAGAGGATAGAGGAGGGAAGGTAGAGGATAGAGTAGGAGGAGGGAAGGTAGAGGATAGAGTAGAAGGAGGGAAGATAGTGTATAGAGTAGGAGGAGGGAAGGTAGAGGATAGAGTAGGAGGAGGGAAGGTAGAGGATAGAGGGGGGAAGGTGGAGGATATAGTAGGAGGAGGGAAGGTAGAGGATAGAGTAGGAGGAGGGAAGTTAGAGGATATAGTAGAAGGAGGGAAGGTAGAGGAAAGAGGAGGGAAAGTAGAGGATAGAGTAGGGAAGGTTGAGGACAGAGTAGGAGGAGGGAAGGTAGAGGATAGAGGAGGGAAGTTAGAGGATAGAGGATAGAGGAGGGAAGGTCGAGGATAGAGTAGGAGGAGGGAAGTTAGAGGATAGAGTAGAAGGAGGGAAGATAGTGCATAGAGTAGGAGGAGGGAAGGTAGAGGATAGAGTAGGAGGACGGAAGGTAGAGGATAGAGTAGGAGGAGGGAAGGTAGAGGATCGAGTAGTTGGAGGGAAGGTAGAGGATAGAGTAGGAGGAGGGAAGGTAGAGGATAGAGTATGAGGAGGGAAGGTAGAGGATAGAGTAGGAGGAGGGAAGGTAGAGGATAGAGTAGGAGGAGGGAAGGTAGAGGATAGAGTAGCAGGAGGGAAGGTAGAGGATAGAGGGGGGAAGGTGGAGGATATAGTAGGAGGAGGGAAGGTAGAGGATAGAGTAGGGAAGGTAGAGGATAGAGTAGGAGGAGGGAAGGTAGAGGACATAGTAGGAGGAGGGAAGGTAGAGGAAAGAGGAGGGAAAGTAGAGGATAGAGTAGGGAAGGTCGAGGACAGAGTAGGAGGAGGGAAGGTAGAGGATAGAGGAGGGAAGGTAGAGGATATAGTAGGAGGAGGGAAGGTAGAGGATAGAGGGGGGAAGGTGGAGGATATAGTAGGAGGAGGGAAGGTAGAGGATAGAGTAGGGAAGGTAGAGGATAGAGTAGGAGGAGGGAAGGTAGAGGATATAGTAGGAGGAGGGAAGGTAGAGGATAGAGTAGGGAAGGTAGAGGACAGAGTAGGAGGAGGGAAGGTAGAGGATATAGTAGGAGGAGGGAAGGTAGAGGAAAGAGGAGGGAAAGTAGAGGATAGAGTAGGAAAGGTCGAGGACAGAGTAGGAGGAGGGAAGGTAGAGGATAGAGGAGGGAAGGTAGAGGATATAGTAGGAGGAGGGAAGGTAGAGGATAGAGTAGGGAAGGTAGAGGATAGAGTAGGAGGAGGGAAGGTAGAGGATAGAGTAGGAGGAGGGAAGGTAGAGGATAGAGGAGGTAGAGGATAGAGGAGGGAAGGTAGAGGATAGAGTAGGGAAGGTAGAGGATAGAGTAAGAGGAGGGAAGGTAGAGGATATAGTAGGAGGAGGGAAGGTAGAGGATAGAGGAGGGAAGGTAGAGGATAGAGTAGGGAAGGTAGAGGATAGAGGAGGGAAGGTAGAGGATAGAGTAGGAGGAGGGAAGGTAGAGGATAGAGTAGAAGGAGGGAAGATAGTGTATAGAGTAGGAGGAGGGAAGGTAGAGGATAGAGTAGGAGGAGGGAAGGTAGAGGATAGAGGGGGGAAGGTGGAGGATATAGTAGGAGGAGGGAAGGTAGAGGATAGAGTAGGGAAGGTAGAGGATAGAGTAGGAGAAGGGAAGGTAGAGGATATAGTAGGAGGAGGGAAGGTAGAGGAAAGAGGAGGGAAAGTAGAGGATAGAGTAGGGAAGGTCGAGGACAGAGTATGAGGAGGGAAGGTAGAGGATAGAGGAGGGAAGGTAGAGGATAGAGGATAGAGGAGGGAAGGTAGAGGATAGAGTAGGAGGAGGGAAGTTAGAGGATAGAGTAGAAGGAGGGAAGATAGTGCATAGAGTAGGAGGAGGGAAGGTAGAGGATAGAGTAGGAGGACGGAAGGTAGAGGATAGAGTAGGAGGAGGGAAGGTAGAGGATCGAGTAGTTGGAGGGAAGGTAGAGGATAGAGTAGGAGGAGGGAAGGTAGAGGATAGAGTATGAGGAGGGAAGGTAGAGGATAGAGTAGGAGGAGGGAAGGTAGAGGATAGAGTAGGAGGAGGGAAGGTAGAGGATAGAGTAGCAGGAGGGAAGGTAGAGGATAGAGGGGGGAAGGTGGAGGATATAGTAGGAGGAGGGAAGGTAGAGGATAGAGTAGGGAAGGTAGAGGATAGAGTAGGAGGAGGGAAGGTAGAGGATATAGTAGGAGGAGGGAAGGTAGAGGAAAGAGGAGGGAAAGTAGAGGATAGAGTAGGGAAGGTCGAGGACAGAGTAGGAGGAGGGAAGGTAGAGGATAGAGGAGGGAAGGTAGAGGATAGAGTAGGGAAGGTAGAGGATAGAGTAGGGAAGTTAGAGGATAGAGTAGGAGGAGGGAAGGTAGAGGATATAGTAGGAGGAGGGAAGGTAGCGGATAGGGTAGGGAAGGTAGAGGATAGAGTAGGAGGAGGGAAGGTAGAGGATATAGTAGGAGGAGGGAAGGTAGAGGATAGAGGAGGTAGAGGATAGAGGAGGGAAGGTAGAGGATATATTAGGAGGAGGGAAAGTAGAGGATAGAGTAGGGAAGGTAGAGGATAGAGTAGGAGGAGGGAAGGTAGAGGATAGAGTAGGAGGAGGGAAGGTAGAGGATAGAGGAGGGAAGGTAGAGGATAGAGTAGGGAAGGTAGAGGATATAGTAGGAGGAGGGAAGGTAGAGGATAGAGGAGGGAAGGTAGAGGATAGAGTAGGGAAGGTAGAGGATAGAGGAGGGAAGGTAGAGGATATAGTAGGAGGAGGGAAGGTAGAGGATAGAGTAGGAGGAGGGAAGGTAGAGGAAAGAGGAGGGAAAGTAGAGGATAGAGTAGGGAAGGTAGAGGATAGAGTAGGAGGAGGGAAGGTAGAGGATAGAGGAGGGAAGGTAGAGGATAGAGTAGGGAAGGTAGAGGATAGAGGAGGTAGAGGATAGAGTAGAGAAGGTAGAGGATATAGTAGGAGGAGGGAAGGTAGAGGATAGAGGAGGTAAGGTAGAGGATAGAGTAGGGAAGGTAGAGGATAGAGGAGGGAAGGTAGAGGATATAGTAGGAGGAGGGAAGGTAGAGGATAGAGTAGGAGGAGGGAAGGTAGAGGATAGAGTAAGGGGAGGGAAGGTAGAGGAAAGAGGATGGAAAGTAGAGGATAGAGTAGGGAAGGTAGAGGATAGAGTAGGAGGAGGGAAGGTAGAGGATAGAGAAGGAGGATGGAAGGTAGAGGATAGAGGAGGGAAGGTAGAGGATAGAGTAGGGAAGGTAGAGGATAGAGTAGGAGGAGGGAAGTTAGAGGATATAGTAGGAGGAGGGAAGGTAGAGGAAAGAGGAGGGAAAGTAGAGGATAGAGTAGGGAAGGTTGAGGACAGAGTAGGAGGAGGGAAGGTAGAGGATAGAGGAGGGAAGTTAGAGGATAGAGGATAGAGGAGGGAAGGTCGAGGATAGAGTAGGAGGAGGGAAGTTAGAGGATAGAGTAGAAGGAGGGAAGATAGTGCATAGAGTAGGAGGAGGGAAGGTAGAGGATAGAGTAGGAGGACGGAAGGTAGAGGATAGAGTAGGAGGAGGGACGGTAGAGGATCGAGTAGTTGGAGGGAAGGTAGAGGATAGAGTAGGAGGAGGGAAGGTAGAGGATAGAGTATGAGGAGGGAAGGTAGAGGATAGAGTAGGAGGAGGGAAGGTAGAGGATAGAGTAGGAGGAGGGAAGGTAGAGGATAGAGTAGCAGGAGGGAAGGTAGAGGATAGAGATGGGAAGGTGGAGGATATAGTAGGAGGAGGGAAGGTAGAGGATAGAGTAGGGAAGGTAGAGGATAGAGTAGGAGGAGGGAAGGTAGAGGATATAGTAGGAGGAGGGAAGGTAGAGGAAAGAGGAGGTAGAGGATAGAGGAGGGAAGGTAGAGGATAGAGTAGGGAAGGTAGAGGATAGAGTAAGAGGAGGGAAGGTAGAGGATATAGTAGGAGGAGGGAAGGTAGAGGATAGAGGAGGGAAGGTAGAGGATAGAGTAGGGAAGGTAGAGGATAGAGGAGGGAAGGTAGAGGATAGAGTAGGAGGAGGGAAGGTAGAGGATAGAGTAGAAGGAGGGAAGTTAGTGTATAGAGTAGGAGGAGGGAAGGTAGAGGATAGAGTAGGAGGAGGGAAGGTAGAGGATAGAGGGGGGAAGGTGGAGGATATAGTAGGAGGAGGGAAGGTAGAGGATAGAGTAGGGAAGGTAGAGGATAGAGTAGGAGAAGGGAAGGTAGAGGATATAGTAGGAGGAGGGAAGGTAGAGGAAAGAGGAGGGAAAGTAGAGGATAGAGTAGGGAAGGTCGAGGACAGAGTATGAGGAGGGAAGGTAGAGGATAGAGGAGGGAAGGTAGAGGATAGAGGATAGAGGAGGGAAGGTAGAGGATAGAGTAGGAGGAGGGAAGTTAGAGGATAGAGTAGAAGGAGGGAAGATAGTGCATAGAGTAGGAGGAGGGAAGGTAGAGGATAGAGTAGGAGGACGGAAGGTAGAGGATAGAGTAGGAGGAGGGAAGGTAGAGGATCGAGTAGTTGGAGGGAAGGTAGAGGATAGAGTAGGAGGAGGGAAGGTAGAGGATAGAGTATGAGGAGGGAAGGTAGAGGATAGAGTAGGAGGAGGGAAGGTAGAGGATAGAGTAGGAGGAGGGAAGGTAGAGGATAGAGTAGCAGGAGGGAAGGTAGAGGATAGAGGGGGGAAGGTGGAGGATATAGTAGGAGGAGGGAAGGTAGAGGATAGAGTAGGGAAGGTAGAGGATAGAGTAGGAGGAGGGAAGGTAGAGGATATAGTAGGAGGAGGGAAGGTAGAGGAAAGAGGAGGGAAGGTAGAGGATAGAGTAAGAGGAGGGAAGGTAGAGGATATAGTAGGAGGAGGGAAGGTAGAGGATAGAGGAGGGAAGGTAGAGGATAGAGTAGGGAAGGTAGAGGATAGAGGAGGGAAGGTAGAGGATAGAGTAGGAGGAGGGAAGGTAGAGGATAGAGTAGAAGGAGGGAAGATAGTGTATAGAGTAGGAGGAGGGAAGGTAGAGGATAGAGTAGGAGGAGGGAAGGTAGAGGATAGAGGGGGGAAGGTGGAGGATATAGTAGGAGGAGGGAAGGTAGAGGATAGAGTAGGGAAGGTAGAGGATAGAGTAGGAGAAGGGAAGGTAGAGGATATAGTAGGAGGAGGGAAGGTAGAGGAAAGAGGAGGGAAAGTAGAGGATAGAGTAGGGAAGGTCGAGGACAGAGTTTGAGGAGGGAAGGTAGAGGATAGAGGAGGGAAGGTAGAGGATAGAGGATAGAGGAGGGAAGGTAGAGGATAGAGTAGGAGGAGGGAAGTTAGAGGATAGAGTAGAAGGAGGGAAGATAGTGCATAGAGTAGGAGGAGGGAAGGTAGAGGATAGAGTAGGAGGACGGAAGGTAGAGGATAGAGTAGGAGGAGGGAAGGTAGAGGATCGAGTAGTTGGAGGGAAGGTAGAGGATAGAGTAGGAGGAGGGAAGGTAGAGGATAGAGTATGAGGAGGGAAGGTAGAGGATAGAGTAGGAGGAGGGAAGGTAGAGGATAGAGTAGGAGGAGGGAAGGTAGAGGATAGAGTAGCAGGAGGGAAGGTAGAGGATAGAGGGGGGAAGGTGGAGGATATAGTAGGAGGAGGGAAGGTAGAGGATAGAGTAGGGAAGGTAGAGGATAGAGTAGGAGGAGGGAAGGTAGAGGATATAGTAGGAGGAGGGAAGGTAGAGGAAAGAGGAGGGAAAGTAGAGGATAGAGTAGGGAAGGTCGAGGACAGAGTAGGAGGAGGGAAGGTAGAGGATAGAGGAGGGAAGGTAGAGGATAGAGTAGGGAAGGTAGAGGATAGAGTAGGAGGACGGAAGGTAGTGGATAGAGTAGGAGGAGGGAAGTTAGAGGATAGAGTAGGAGGAGGGAAGGTAGAGGATATAGTAGGAGGAGGGAAGGTAGCGGATAGGGTAGGGAAGGTAGAGGATAGAGTAGGAGGAGGGAAGGTAGAGGATATAGTAGGAGGAGGGAAGGTAGAGGATAGAGGAGGTAGAGGATAGAGGAGGGAAGGTAGAGGATATATTAGGAGGAGGGAAAGTAGAGGATAGAGTAGGGAAGGTAGAGGATAGAGTAGGAGGAGGGAAGGTAGAGGATAGAGGAGTTAGAGGATAGAGGAGGGAAGGTAGAGGATAGAGTAGGGAAGGTAGAGGAGATAGTAGGAGGAGGGAAGGTAGAGGATAGAGGATGGAAGGTAGAGGATAGAGTAGGGAAGGTAGAGGATAGAGGAGGGAAGGTAGAGGATATAGTAGGAGGAGGGAAGGTAGAGGATAGAGTAGGAGGAGGGAAGGTAGAGGAAAGAGGAGGGAAAGTAGAGGATAGAGTAGGGAAGGTAGAGGATAGAGTAGGAGGAGGGAAGGTAGAGGATAGAGGAGGGAAGGTAGAGGATAGAGTAGGGAAGGTAGAGGATAGAGGAGGTAGAGGATAGAGGAGGGAAAGTAGAGGATAGAGTAGAGAAGGTAGAGGATATAGTAGGAGGAGGGAAAGTAGAGGATAGAGGAGGTAAGGTAGAGGATAGAGTAGGGAAGGTAGAGGATAGAGGAGGGAAGGTAGAGGATATAGTAGGAGGAGGGAAGGTAGAGGATAGAGTAGGAGGAGGGAAGGTAGAGGATAGAGTAAGGGGAGGGAAGGTAGAGGAAAGAGGAGGGAAAGTAGAGGATAGAGTAGGGAAGGTAGAGGATAGAGTAGGAGGAGGGAAGGTAGAGGATAGAGTAGGAGGATGGAAGGTAGAGGATAGAGGAGGGAAGGTAGAGGATAGAGTAGGGAAGTTAGAGGATAGAGGAGGGAAGGTAGAGGATAGAGTAGGAGGAGGGAAGGTAGAGGATATAGTAGGAGGAGGGAAGGTAGAGGATAGAGGAGGGAAGGTAGAGGATAGAGTAGGGAAGGTAGAGGATAGAGGAGGGAAGGTAGAGGATATAGTAGGAGGAGGGAAGGTAGAGGATAGAGTAGGAGGAGGGAAGGTAGAGGAAAGAGGAGGGAAAGTAGAGGATAGAGTAGGGAAGGTAGAGGATAGAGTAGGAGGAGGGAAGGTAGAGGATAGAGGAGGGACGGTAGAGGATAGAGTAGGGAAGGTAGAGGATAGAGGAGGTAGAGGATAGAGGAGGGAAAGTAGAGGATAGAGTAGAGAAGGTAGAGGATATAGTAGGAGGAGGGAAGGTAGAGGATAGAGGAGGTAAGGTAGAGGATAGAGTAGGGAAGGTAGAGGATAGAGGAGGGAAGGTAGAGGATATAGTAGGAGGAGGGAAGGTAGAGGATAGAGTAGGAGGAGGGAAGGTAGAGGATAGAGTAAGGGGAGGGAAGGTAGAGGAAAGAGGAGGGAAAGTAGAGGATAGAGTAGGGAAGGTAGAGGATAGAGTAGGAGGAGGGAAGGTAGAGGATAGAGTAGGAGGATGGAAGGTAGAGGATAGAGGAGGGAAGGTAGAGGATAGAGTAGGGAAGTTAGAGGATAGAGGAGGGAAGGTAGAGGATAGAGTAGGAGGAGGGAAGGTAGAGGATAGAGTAGAAGGAGGGAAGATAGTGTATAGAGTAGGAGGAGGGAAGGTAGAGGATAGAGTAGGAGGAGGGAAGGTAGAGGATAGAGGAGGAAAGGTAGAGGATAGAGGAGGGAAGGTAGAGGATAGAGTAGGAGGAGGGAAGGTAGAGGATAGAGTAGAAGGAGGGAAGATAGTGTATAGAGTAGGAGGAGGGAAGGTAGAGGATAGAGTAGGAGGACGGAAGGTAGTGGATAGAGTAGGAGGAGGGAAGGTAGAGGATAGAGTAGTAGGAGGGAAGGTAGAGGATAGAGTATGAGGAGGGAAGGTAGAGGATAGAGGAGGGAAGGTGGAGGATATAGTAGAAGGAGGGGAGGTAGAGGATAGAGTAGGAGGAGGGAAAGTAGTGGCTGTGTGTAATGGTGTTGTGCACTTGAGGTTATATTCCAATGATCCAAATGAAAAATACATTGTTAAATGAGTTTCAACTTTACTGATAGTTTTCTCACAAAAACAATTGTGATTGTGCCCCCTCTGGCACGTACACTCTAACCAACAGCAGCCTCCCTGACGACATTATTATGGACAACAACAAAAAAACATTTGTCAAACAGCAGCCAAGCATGGATCATCATGTCACCAGAATAAGGATATTTATCATAAAGGAGCATCAAGCTCATCACCGTGCTCTTTAACCACCCTGGGAAGGTCATCATCATTTACTTCATCTGTAGCCTAACAAACGGCATGGTTTTCCTGAGTTGGAGGACCACACAACACGTCATTATGTGATTCCAAGTTTACTTCCACATGACGGATATTATATCAATATTTCCACATAAAAGCGTTTCCACCGACATTTCTCGCTTAATTAATTTTTACCAGCAAAAAAAAAATAACACCACCTTGTCAAGCTCGTTTTGTTTCATTGACATTTGATTTGTTTACTGAGAAATGTTCTGTTTCCGTCAGGCCTGACATGCTTTATCTGGTACGTACTTGACGAGCAGAAAACAGCTGCATGGAAACCTGTTAGTGAAAGTGAGGGCCTCAGAGCCTGTACCTCCAGAAGACATCTGGGCACACTTGCAGGAACAGCGGTCGTTGTCTCGGTCCTTGGTGCTGAACTGGGTCCCAGGCTGGGTCAGACTACTGGTGCGGCCGGCGGTACCACTGAACCCCTGGGCATGGAGACTGGGAGAGGACCAGAACAATCAACACACAGACACATTAACAACCTTCTGAAATGGCATGGAGACTGGGAGAGGACCAGAACAATCAACACACAGACACATTAACAACCTTCTGAAATGGCATGGAGACTGGGAGAGGACCAGAACAATCAACACACAGACACATTAACAACCTTCTGAAATGGCATGGAGACTGGGAGAGGACCAGAACAATCAACACACAGACACATTAACAACCTTCTGAAATGGCATGGAGACTGGGAGAGGACCAGAACAATCAACACACAGACACATTAACAACCTTCTGAAATGGCATGGAGACTGGGAGAGGACCAGAACAATCAACACACAGACACATTAACAACCTTCTGAAATGGCATAGAGACTGGGAGAGGCCCAGAACAATCAACACACAGACACATTAACAACCTTCTGAAATGGCATGGAGACTGGGAGAGGCCCAGAACAATCAACACACAGACACATTAACAACCTTCTGAAATGGCATGGAGACTGGGGGAGGACCAGAACAATCAACACACAGACACATTAACAACCTTCTGAAATGGCATGGAGACTGGGAGAGGACCAGAACAATCAACACACAGACACATTAACAACCTTCTGAAATGGCATGGAGACTGGGAGAGGCCCAGAACAATCAACACACAGACACATTAACAACCTTCTGAAATGGCATGGAGACTGGGAGAGGCCCAGAACAATCAACACAAATACACATTAACAACCTTCTGAAATGGCATGGGAGACTGGGAGAGGACCAGAACAATCAACACACAGACACATTAACAACCTTCTGAAATGGCATGGAGACTGGGAGAGGCCCAGAACAATCAACACAAATACACATTAACAACCTTTTGAAATGGCATGGAGACTGGGAGAGGACCAGAACAATCAACACACATACACAGTATTTAACAACCTTCTGAAATGTGTTCTGTTAGACAGGTAACTCTATATCCACATTATAGCAGGGGGTGTAAAGCAATAACACCTATGTTTTTCCATAAGCAGATTATGATCTATGAGGTCAAACAAAACACCTCCCACAATCTTTTTATTACAGATTTCTCTCAGCCAATCATCAGTCATTTCTGTAAGTGCCATACATGTTGAAAACCTTTCCCTATTAGAGTACCGAAAATATGTTATTCATTTATTTACTCTGAAATATCATTGTATTTGGTCAAACACATTTTTATTCAAATAAAGTTTACTAAGGGTTGGTAACAGGATGATTGGTTGGCTGTTTGAGCCAGTAAAGGGTGCTTTTTGCTAATCTTAGGTAACAGACTTAATTTTGAAGAGGAAGGTGTTTAGTCCCTGGTTCCTTAGCTTAGTGGTGAGCTTTGAGGGCACTATGGTATTGAACGCTTAGCTGCATTCTCACATACTGTAGGTGTTCCTTTTGTCCAGGTGGGAAAAGGCAGTGTGGAGTACAATAGAGATTGCGTAATCTGTGGATCTGTTGGGGCGGTATGCAAGTTGGAGTGGGTCTATGGTTTCTGGTATGATGATGTTGATTTGAGCCTTAACCAGCCTTTTAAAGCACTTCATGGCTACAGACGAAAGGCAGGTTACCTTAGTGTTCTTGGGCACAGGAACTATGGTGGTCTGCTTAAAACATGTAGGTATTACAGACTCGATCAGGGACAGGTTTAAAATGTCAGTGAAGACACTTGCCTGTTGGTCAATGCATGGTCTGAATGCACCGAGTGCACATCCTGTTAATCCCTGCGGCCTTGTGAATGTTGACCTGTTTGAAGGTCTTTTACTCACATTGGCTACGGAGAGCGTGATCATACAGTCGTGCTGAACAGCTGGTGTTTTCATGCATGCTTCAGTGTTCCTTGCCTCGAAGCGGGCATAGAAGTAGTTTAGCTCATCTGGTAGGCTTGTGCAACTGGGCTGCTCACGGCTGGGCTTCCCTTTGTAGTCCGAATTGTTTGCAAACCCTGCCACATCCGACGAGCATCGGAGCCGGTGTAGTAGGATTCAATCTTAGTCCTGTGTTGACGCTTTGCCTGTTTGATGGTTCGTCGGAGGGCATAGCAGAACTTCTTATAACCGTCTGGGTGAGAGTCCCGCTCCTTGAAACCGGCAGCTCTCCCCTATTGCTCAGTGTGGATGTTGCCTGTAATACATGGCCTCTAGTTGGGGTCTGATGTGGTATATTCCTCAATTCCATCGGATGAATCCCGGAACATATTCCAGTCTGTGCTAGGAAAACAGTCCTGTAGCTTAACATCTGCATCAACTGCATCATATTGTCCAGGAACTGGACTTTAATGTGTAATATAGTCGGAGGCGTTTGACTCCACCTGAGTTTGACTAGGGCACGACTCCTTCTACCTCTTCTCCGGCATTGACGTTTTGGTGCAGGGAGGGGATGTTGCTGAAGAAAGTGGTGATGTTGGCAGGTAGGGGAGCTCTGGTCAGGGATAAGGCTAGGAGAGGAGGATTGGGTGTGGGCGGTGGAGGAATGGGAGGGTGTCCTGGGGGCTGGCTATGGATATGAGACTGCCTTGGTTACAGGGACAGATGGGAGAGGGGGCTGGCTATGGATATGAGACTGTCTTAGTTACAGGGACAGATGGGAGAAGGGGCTGACTATGGGTGTTTGGCCCTGGAGAATATGCTTCCTTGGCCTGGGAACAATAGGGAAAGGGTTGGATGCCTTTCTTGGTTGGATGGATGGAAGAAATCGCAGAGTAATTGGGTGAACCTACTGCTCCAGAGAAGATGTTGCATTGGCCAGAGAAAGCTAGAGAAGAGGTTACATGGACCAGAGAAAGCTAGAGAAGAGGTTACATTGGCCAGAGAAAGCTAGAGAAGAGGTTACATGGACCAGAGAAAGCTAGAGAAGAGGTTGCATTGGCCAGAGAAAGCTAGAGAAGAGGTTGCATTGGCCAGAGAAAGCTAGAGAAGAGGTTGCATTGGCCAGAGAAAGCCAGAGAATAGGTTACATTGGCCAGAGAAAGCTAGAGAAGGAGATGCCTTGGCCGAGTTCGGCCTGCATTGGCTGGGTAGAAGCCTAGCACAACAGGCCTCTGGCTTGGGTGATCCCTACGTAAACCCAACCCTGAGGAGGAGAACCAGATGTTCACAGCATGATAATGAACCACATAATCAGCGAGGTGAGATGGAACGCTGCTCAGCAGTAGTTGGCAAGAGGGATGACAGCTCACAAACACTAGTACCATTCAGAGTGGGATGAATACAGCTCCTAGAAACAGACCCGTTTTGCACCGGCTTAATGGGCAAATTTTAGGTTATTTAAGGATGATCCTGGAAACTAAATATAAAGTTAACTTAATTAATTCCAGTGCTACACAAACTTCTACACTAACGAGCATTTCGTTTCAACACAAATAATATCACCTTGTCAAACACCTCCGGCCTTTTTCAAACACTTCATCAAACTCCACTTCATCTACACTGAGACTAAACTGTTCATGGATCTGCACCTGCCAATCACATTCCTCTTTTTTGAGGAACTTCTGAGTTTAAACAATCCTTTAGTGATCTCAGGTTGGGCTTTAGTAGTGGAGAGAGAGAGAAAGCAATTATAGGGCCTTAGTAGTGTAGAGAAAGATATACTATACCACCACAGGGCTTTAGTAGTGGAGAGAGAGATATACTAGACCACCACGCGGCTTTAGTAGTGGAGAGGGAGATATACTAGACCACCACAGGGCTTTAGTAGTGGAGAGAGAGATATACTAGACCACCACAGGGATTTAGAAGTGGAGAGAGAGATATACTAGACCACCACAGGGCTTTAGTAGTGGAGAGAGAGATATACTAGACCACCACAGGGCTTTAGTAGTGGAGAGAGAGATATACTAGACCACCACAGGGATTTAGTAGTGGAGAGAGATATACTAGACCACCACAGGGCTTTAGTAGTGGATAGAGAGATATACTAGACCACCACAGGGATTTAGTAGTGGAGAGAGAGATATACTAGACCACCAAATCAAATCAAATCAAATCAAATTTTATTTGTCACATACACATGGTTAGCAGATGTTAATGCGAGTGTAGCGAAATGCTTGTGCTTCTAGTTCCGACAATGCAGTAATAACCAACAAGTAATCTAACTAACAATTCCAAAACTACTGTCTTGTACACAGTGTGAGGGGATAAAGAATATGTACATAAGGATATATGAATGAGTGATGGTACAGAGCAGCATAGGCAGATACAGTAGATTGTATCGAGTACAGTATATACATATGAGATGAGTATGTAAACAAAGTGGCATAGTTAAAGTGGCTAGTGATACATGTATTACATAAGGATACAGTCGATGATATAGAGTACAGTATATACGTATGCCTATGAGATGAATAATGTAGGGTAAGTAACATTATATAAGGTAGCATTGTTTAAAGTGGCTAGTGATATATTTACATCATTTCCCATCAATTCCCATTATTAAAGTGGCTGGAGTTGAGTCAGTGTCAGTGTGTTGGCAGCAGCCACTCAATGTTAGTGGTGGCTGTTTAACAGTCTGATAGCCTTGAGATAGAAGCTGTTTTTCAGTCTCTCGGTCCCAGCTTTGATGCACCTGTACTGACCTCGCCTTCTGGATGATAGCGGGGTGAACAGGCAGTGGCTCGGGTGGTTGATGTCCTTGATGATCTTTATGGCCTTCCTGTGACATCGGGTGGTGTAGGTGTCCTGGAGGGCAGGTAGTTTGCCCCCGGTGATGCGTTGTGCAGACCTCACTACCCTCTGGAGAGCCTTACGGTTGAGGGCGGAGCAGTTGCCGTACCAGGCGGTGATACAGCCCGCCAGGATGCTCTCGATTGTGCATCTGTAGAAGTTTGTGAGTGCTTTTGGTGACAAGCCGAATTTCTTCAGCCTCCTGAGGTTGAAGAGGCGCTGCTGCGCCTTCTTCACAATGCTGTCTGTGTGAGTGGACCAATTCAGTTTGTCTGTGATGTGTATGCCGAGGAACTTAAAACTTGCTACCCTCTCCACTACTGTTCCATCGATGTGGATAGGGGGGTGTTCCCTCTGCTGTTTCCTGAAGTCCACAATCATCTCCTTAGTTTTGTTGACGTTGAGTGTGAGGTTATTTTCCTGACACCACACTCCGAGGGCCCTCACCTCCTCCCTGTAGGCCGTCTCGTCGTTGTTGGTAATCAAGCCTACCACTGTTGTGTCGTCCGCAAACTTGATGATTGAGTTGGAGGCGTGCGTGGCCACGCAGTCGTGGGTGAACAGGGAGTACAGGAGAGGGCTCAGAACGCACCCTTGTGGGGCCCCAGTGTTGAGGATCAGCGGGGAGGAGATGTTGTTGCCTACCCTCACCACAGAGCTTTAGTAGTGGAGAGAGAGATATACTAGACCACCACAGGGATTTAGTAGTGGAGAGAGATATACTAGACCACCACAGGGCTTTAGTAGTGGAGAGAGAGATATACTAGACCAACACAGGGATTTAGTAGTGGAGAGAGAGATATACTAGACCACCACAGGGATTTAGTAGTGGAGAGAGATATACTAGACCACCACAGGGCTTTAGTAGTGGAGAGAGATATATACTAGACCACCACAGGGATTTAGTAGTGGAGAGAGATATATACTAGACCACCACAGGGATTTAGTAGTGGAGAGAGATATATACTAGACCACCACAGGGCTTTAGTAGTGGAGAGAGAGATATACTAGACCACCACAGGGCTTTAGTAGTGGAGAGAGAGATATACTAGACCACCACAGGGCTTTAGTAGTGGAGAGAGAGATATACTAGACCACCACAGGGATTTAGTAGTGGAGAGAGATATACTAGACCACCACAGGGCTTTAGTAGTGGAGAGAGATATATACTAGACCACCACAGGGATTTAGTAGTGGAGAGAGAGATATACTAGACCACCATAGGGCTTTAGTAGTGGAGAGAGAGATATACTAGACCACCACAGGGCTTTAGTAGTGGAGAGAGAGATATACTAGACCACCACAGGGCTTTAGTAGTGGAGAGAGAGATATACTAGACCACCACAGGGCTTTAGTAGTGGAGAGAGGACCACCTGGGAGCGGATATATGTTTGACCTGCCAGGCACGGCCATGTTCTGCTGCTGACTGGTTGGTTTCATTTCAAATGTCATTCCCTACACAGGGCACTATGGTCCTTGGTCAAAGACAGAGTCCATTACGTAGGGAATAGGTTTCCAGATTGTGTTCCTCTTTTCCCCAGCCGGAAGGGGATGCCTCAGGGTCGGCGGGGGAAAGAGAGACGGGAGACAGAAAAGTGGCAGCTTGCCCTCCGCTGATCTCATCACTGATGATGTTCTTCAAGACCACGTCATCGACTCGTACTCTCTTTTACTTTCATCCTGTTTCTTTCTACCCAGCGATTAAAGAAAGCAAAGTTAACGTGTGAATAATAGTGGATGATTTGACCGAGTGGAGGGATTGACATCGCAGGCTTGAGGAAAGTCTGAAAAGGGAAGAACTTCCACGCAATTATGCCTTTCAGAAACAGAACTCTTTACAAAACTCTCCCCGGAATCACTTCCGTCCGCTTCTGATTCTAATCTGATTGTGACACGGCTCTAAGAGATTCTAATCTGATTGTGACACGGCTCTAAGAGATTCTAATCTGATTGTGACACGGCTCTAAGAGATTCTAATCTGATTGTGACACGGCTCTAAGAGATTCTAATCTGATTGTGACACGGCTGTAAGAGATTCTAATCTGATTGTGACACGGCTCTAAGAGATTCTAATCTGATTGTGACACGGCTCTAAGAGATTCTAATCTGATTGTGACATGGCTCTAAGAGATTCTAATCTGATTGTGACACGGCTCTAAGAGATTCTAATCTGATTGTGACACGGCTCTAAGAGATTCTAATCTGATTGTGACACGGCTGTAAGAGATTCTAATCTAATTGTGACACGGCTCTAAGAGATTCTAATCTGATTGTGACATGGCTCTAAGAGATTCTAATCTGATTGTGACACGGCTCTAAGAGATTCTAATCTGATTGTGACACGGCTCTAAGAGATTCTAATCTGATTGTGACACGGCTCTAAAAGATTCTAATCTGATTGTGACACGGCTCTAAGAGATTCTAATCTGATTGTGACACGGCTCTAAGAGATTCTAATCTGATTGTGACACGGCTCTAAGAGATTCACATTCCAGAAGAGTCAGAACACAATAGGAACCCTGAACACTGATGGCAATTCAAAGTCAAACCCATCAGATACAATTTAATAACATTATCAGATAAAATCTCACTTACTGTAAATGGTTGTTTAACATGATTTAACTATGATTGACATGTAAGAGAAAATCTTTTTTTTTTTTAATATATATATATATATAGATGGACTTCGTTCCCTATGAACCCCTATTCCAACCGCAAGGTGCTACAGAGGGAAGTGTGTACGGCACAGTAACATCACTAGGGCCGAGCTCCCTGCCATCCAGAGGGCCGAGCTCCCTGCCATCCAGAGGGCCGAGCTCCCTGCCATCCAGAGGGCCGAGCTCCCTGCCATCCAGGACCTCTATAAAAGGACCTTGATAAGATTTTGTCCCCAAGCCATAAAACGGCTAAATAGTTAGTTAATTTATAAAGTTAACCAAATAGCTACCCAGAATACCTGCATTGACCCTTCTTGCACTAACTCTTGACTCATCACATACTGCTGTTACTGTCTATTATCTATCCTTTACCCCTACCTACAGTATACTGCTGTTACTGTCTATTATCTATCCTTTACCCCTACCTACAGTATACTGCTGTTACTGTCTATTATCTAACCTTTACCCCTACCTACATTATACTGCTGCTACTGTCTATTATCTATCCTTTACCCCTACCTACAGTATACTACTGTTACTGTCTATTATCTATCCTGTTGTCTAGTCACTTTACCCCTACCTACAGCATACTGCTGTTACTGTCTTATCTATCCTTTACCCCTACCTACAGTATACTGCTGTTACTGTCTATTATCTATCCTTTACCCCTACCTACAGTATACTGCTGTTACTGTCTATTATCTATCCTTTACCCCTACCTACAGTATACTGCTGTTACTGTCTATTATCTATCCTTTACCCCTACCTACAGTATACTGCTGTTACTGTCTATTATCTATCCTTTACCCCTACCTACAGTATACTGCTGTTACTGTCTATTATCTATCCTGTTGTCTAGTCACTTTACCTACCTACAGTATATGTACAGTGCCTTGCGAAAGTATTCGGCCCCCTTGCACTTTGCGACCTTTTGCCACATTTCAGGCTTCAAACATAAAGATATAAAAATGTATTTTTTTTGTGAAGAATCAACAACAAGTGGGACACAATCATGAAGTGGAACGACATTTATTGGATATTTCAAACTTTTTTAACAAATCAAAAACTGAAAAATTGGGCGTGCAAAATTATTCAGCCCCTTTACTTTCAGTGCAGCAAACTCTCTCCAGAAGTTCAGTGAGGATCTCTGAATGATCCAATGTTGACCTAAATGACTAATGATGATAAATACAATCCACCTGTGTGTAATCAAGTCTCCGTATAAATGCACCTGCACTGTGATAGTCTCAGAGGTCCGTTAAAAGCGCAGAGAGCATCATGAAGAACAAGGAACACACCAGGCAGGTCCGAGATACTGTTGTGAAGAAGTTTAAAGCCGGATTTGGATACAAAAAGATTTCCCAAGCTTTAAACATCCCAAGGAGCACTGTGCAAGCGATAATATTGAAATGGAAGGAGTATCAGACCACTGCAAATCTACCAAGACCTGGCCGTCCCTCTAAACTTTCAGCTCATACAAGGAGAAGACTGATCAGAGATGCAGCCAAGAGGCCCATGATCACTCTGGATGAACTGCAGAGATCTACAGCTGAGGTGGGAGACTCTGTCCATAGGACAACAATCAGTCGTATATTGCACAAATCTGGCCTTTATGGAAGAGTGGCAAGAAGAAAGCCATTTCTTAAAGATATCCATAAAAAGTGTCGTTTAAAGTTTGCCACAAGCCACCTGGGAGACACACCAAACATGTGGAAGAAGGTGCTCTGGTCAGATGAAACCAAAATTGAACTTTTTGGCAACAATGCAAAACGTTATGTTTGGCGTAAAAGCAACACAACTGAACACACCATCCCCACTGTCAAACATGGTGGTGGCAGCATCATGGTTTGGGCCTGCTTTTCTTCAGCAGGGACAGAGAAGATGGTTAAAATTGATGGGAAGATGGATGGAGCCAAATACAGGACCATTCTGGAAGAAAACCTGATGGAGTCTGCAAAAGACCTGAGACTGGGACGGAGATTTGTCTTCCAACAAGACAATGATTCAAAACATAAAGCAAAATCTACAATGGAATGGTTCAAAAATAAACATATCCAGGTGTTAGAATGGCCAAGTCAAAGTCCAGACCTGAATCAAATCGAGAATCTGTGGAAAGAACTGAAAACTGCTGTTCACAAATGCTCTCCATTCAACCTCACTGAGCTCTAGCTGTTTTGCAAGGAGGAATGGGAAAAAATGTCAGTCTCTCGATGTGCAAAACTGATAGAGACATACCCCAAGCGAGTTACAGCTGTAATCGCAGCAAAAGGTGGCGCTACAAAGTATTAACTTAAGGGGGCTGAATAATTTTGCACGCCCAATTTTTCAGTTTTTGATTTGTTAAAAAAGTTTGTAATATCCAATAAATGTCGTTCCACTTCATGATTGTATCCCACTTGTTGTTGATTCTTCACACAAAAATACAGTTTTATATCTTTATGTTTGAAGCCTGAAATGTGGCAAAAGGTCGCAAAGTTCAAGGGGGCCGAATACTTTCGCAAGGCACTGTACATACAGTATCTACCTCAAGTACCTCGTACCCCTGCCCATTGACTCAGAACTGGCACCCTGTGTATATAGCCTGGCACCCTGTGTATATAGCCTGGTACCACATGTATATAGCCTGGTACCACATGTATATAGCCTGGTACCCCGTGTATATAGCCTGGCACCCCGTGTATATAGCCTGGCGCCCTGTGTATATAGCCTGGCACCCTGTGTATATAGCCTGGCACCCTGTGTATATAGCCTGGTACCTTGTGTATATAGCCTGGCACCCCATGTATATGGCCTGGCACCCCGTGTATATAGCCTGGTACCCTGTGTATATAGCCTTGCACCCTGTATATATAGCCTGGCACCCTGTGTATATAGCCTGTAACCCCGTGTATATAGCCTGGTACCCTGTGTATATAGCCTGGTACCCTGTGTATATAGCCTGGTACCCTGTGTATATAGCCTGGTACCCTGTGTATATAGCCTGGTACCCTGTGTATATAGCCAAGTTATCGTTACTCATTGTGTATTTATTCCTTTGTGTTTCTCTCTGCATGGTTAGGATAAGGTATTTCACTAGTAGTCTACACCTGTTGGTTACAAAGCATGTGACAAATAAAATGGGATTTGATTGATTTGATTTGACTGATAGCTCTTGGCCTCCACTGTGGAAGGGAGCATTGCATGCTGGTACCTGTAGTTTTTGTTCCCTGTGTCTATATAGAAATGATCGTAAGGGAGCATTGCATGCTGGTACCTGTAGTTTTTGTTCTCTGCGTCTATGTAGAAGTGATTATAGTGGGAGTAAGCTTCGTTCCCCTCAGCATCCTTCAGCTGCACCTGGAGACTGTACTCTTGGGAGCTGGTCAGCAGGTGGATGAGGTCATTTCCTGCCCAGTACTCTCCCGAGGGATCCCCAAAACCCTGCATCAGGTACGGTGAGAGAAAGAGAACAAACTGAATGAAGGGACATTTCATTAGGGTAAATATAACATCAACAGAGATATGTTAAGATACAACGTCACTTCAGAGGGACAGATGACATCGACAGAGATATGTTAAGATACAACGTCACTTCAGAGGGACAGATGACATCAACAGAGATATGTTAAGATACAATGTCAATTTAGATGGTAAATATAACATCAACAGAGATATAAATGGCATTGTACCTTTGAGAGGAATGAAGAGGGATCATGTGAGTGAAGAGTTAAATGACTTTGACTGAGGGAAGTGAATAAGCAAAAATCTTGATAACTCCTGACTCTTTGACCTTCTACTGACAGTTAGTCCCTGTATTGCTTGACACTTTAATGTCTTAACCCGGAGCTTGAGTAAATTACATTACTAAGCTGCTCCCGAGTGTACTAGGCCAGGACATGGACATCGATTCTATCATAGTCTACGTGAATTGTGGTGACATTATAAAGGGCAGCTCTGAACAGTTGAAACTGTATTTCAAAGAGCTGATTGACTCTCTGCTGTACTAATAAAAGACCCATCATATCTGGCCCTGTGCCCTTCTCTGAATCGAGGCATTGAACGCTTTAGCAGGATTCATTCTCTTTACAACTGGCTACGTGATTATTGCAGCTCAGTGGGAGTAACTTTATTGACAATTTCGATACCTTTTGGAAACAAGGAGGATGGGATCCACCCAAATCATTTGGGTTCCTGAATCCTTTCACACCATTATAAGGCTGCGTTGAGACAATGTCTTATCAATGATCCGAGCCCAGCTCAGTTAATCCCTACCATTGTAATGCTGAGATGTCATAATGCTTCAGCAAATATACATTATACCTGGAAGACACACTATGTACTAAGTCACCTAATGTATGTTCCTCTAACTGCCCTGAATGCCTCTGCTGATCCTATAGCTGTTGTCTGCAGTAATCATGTGCCTATGAACCAGAGTGATACTGTCAGCACTGAGGTGGTGTGCACTAGGAAGTTCACTGTGAGCAGCTCACCCTGCACTAACATAAATAACATGAGCATGTCTACTTCTGCCAAGTTTCCCAGTAAAGCAATGAAAACAAGCAAGCATCCCAGAAGAAACGTACTCAAAATAGCCCACGTTAACATATGTAGCTTAAGAAACAAGGTTCATGAAATCAATAATTTACGAGCAACAGATGACATTTGTCTCTGAAATTCACTTAGATAATACCTTTGATGATACAGTGGTACCAATACATGGTTATACCATCTACAGAAAAGACAGACATGCCAAAGGTGGAGGTGTTGCTGTTTATATTCAGAACCACATTCCTGTAAAGCTTAGAGAGGATCTCATGTTAAATACTGTTGAAGTAATATGGCTACAGGTTCATCTGCCTCACCTAAAGCCCATTCTGGTGGGAAGCTGCTATAGACAGTCAGTATCTGGATAATGTTAAATACTGTTGAAGTAATATGGCTACAGGTTCATCTGCCTCACCTAAAGCCCATTCTGGTGGGAAGCTGCTATAGACCACCAAGTGTTAACAGTCAGTATCTGGACAACATGTGTGAAATGCGTGATAATGTATGTGATATCGACAGAGAGGTATATTTTCTGGGTGATTTAAATATTGACTGGCTTTCATCAAGCTGCCCACTCAAGAAAAACCTTCAAACTGTAACCAGTGCCTGCAACCTGGTTCAGGTTATCAGTCAACCTACCAGGGTAGTTACAAACAGCACAGGAATTAAATCATCATGTATTGATCACATCTTCACTAATGCTGCAGAAATGTGCTTGAAAGCAGCATCCAAATCCATAGGATGTAGTGATCACAATAGAGTAGCCATATCTAGGAAAACCACAGTTCCAAAGGCTGGGCCTAATATAGTTTATAAGAGGTCATACAATAAGTCTTGTAGTGATTCCTATGTTCATGATGAAAATAATATTTGCTAGTCTGTGGTGTGTAATGAGGAGCAAACTGTCCCACCCTGATCTGTTTCACCTGTCCTTATGCTCGTCTCCACCCCCTCCTGGTGTCGCCCATCTCGCCCATCTTCCCCATTATCCCCTGGGTATTTATACCTGTGTTGTCTGTCTGTCTGTGCCAGTTTGTCTTGTTTTGTCAAGTAAACCAGCGTGTTACTCCGTGCGCCTGATTTTTCCTTGTCTCTGTTTTTGCTAGTCCTCCCGGTTTTGACCCTTGCCTGCCTTGACTCCGAACCCGCCTACCTGACCATTCTGCCTGCCTTGACTCCGAACCCGCCTACCTGACCATTCGGACTGCCTACCTGACCATTCTGCCTGCCTACCTGACCATACTGCCTGCCTACCTGACCATTCTGCCTGCCTACCTGACCATTCTGCCTGCCCTGACCACGAGCCTGCCTGCAACTCTGTACCTCCTGGACTCTGACCTTGTCATGACATTTTGCCTGTCCTGACCTCCAGCCTGCCTGCCACTCTGTACCTCCTAAACTCAGACCTTGTCAGGACATTTTGCCTGCCCTGACCTCCTGCCTGCCTACCACTCTGTACCTCCTGAATTCTGACCTTGTCATGATATGTTGTCTGTCCACGACCTGTCTCTTGCCTGCCCCTTGGATACTAATAAATATCAGAGACTTGAACCATCTGCCTCCCGTGTCTTCATCTGGGTCTCACCCTGTGCCCTTATAAATACACCCAGTCATTACAAACGCTGGGCCTAATATGGTGTATAACTGGTCCTACAAGAGGTTTTGTAATGATTCCTATGTTGATGATGTAAATAACATTTGCTGGTCTGTGGTGTGAGGAGCAACCAGACGCTGCACTTGACACATTTATGAAATTGCTTATTCCAGTTACTAGTAAGCATTGACCCATTAAGAAAATGAAAAAAGGATAGGCAGGACTGTCGCGTCCCACTTGGCCAAAAACCAGGGAAAATGCAGGGGGGAAAAATAAAAATCGAACTTTCATTAAATCACACATGTAAGATACTAAATTAAAGCTACACTCGTTGTGAATCCAGCCAACATGTCAGATTTCAAAAAGCTTTTCGGCGAAAGCATTAAGAAGCTATTATCTGATGATAACACAACAGTAAACAAAGAGGGTAGCATATTTCAACCCTGCAGGCGCTACACAAAA
Organism: Oncorhynchus clarkii lewisi; assembly: GCF_045791955.1. Lineage (NCBI taxonomy): Eukaryota > Metazoa > Chordata > Actinopteri > Salmoniformes > Salmonidae > Oncorhynchus > Oncorhynchus clarkii. Next base: position 70,670,390 of record NC_092164.1, on the reverse strand, counting down.
CGCGGAAATAAAATATAAAACATGCATTACCTTTGACGAGCTTCTTTTGTTGGCACTCCAATATGTCCCATAAACATCACAATTGGTCATTTTGTTCGAATTAATTCCGTCCATATATATCCAAAATGTCCATTTATAAAGCGAGTTTGATCCAGACAAAAACAGCTTCCAAAAACACAACGTCACTACAAAATATTTCAAAAGTTGCCTATGAACTTTGCCAAAATATTTCAAACTACTTTTGTAATACACGTTAAACGTTAATAATCGATCAAATTGTAGACGGGTCTGTCCATACAGGAAGACAACAAACTACTTTTCACGTCTTGCGCAACTCTCAACAGTTTATTTCTAGATGGCCTACTTCTTCATTGCACAAAGGAATAACCTCAACCAAATTCCAAAGTCTGGTGACATCCAGTGGAAGCGGCAGGAACTGAAAACAAGTTCCTAAGAAATACCGTTTCCCAATGAAACCTCTACTGAACAGACAGAGACCTAAAAAATACAAAATCTGAACGGTTAGTCCTCGGGTTTTGCCTGCTACATAAGTTATGTTATACTCACAGACATGATTCAAACAGTTTTAGAAACTTCAGAGTGTTTTCTATCCAAATCTCCTAAAATATGCATATCTTATATTTTTGGCATGAGTAGCAGGAAGTTGAAATTGGGCACGCTATTTATCCAAAAGTGAAAATGCTGCCCCCTATCCCCAAGATTAAGAAAATGACTAAAACTGTTAAATCCCAGTGGATTGATGAGTGGTCTCTCTGTGGTCTCTCTGTCTCTCTGTGGTCTCTCTGTCGTCTCTCTGTCTCTCTGTGGTCTCTCTGTGGTCTCACTGTGGTATCTCTGTGGTCTCTCTGTGGTCTCTCTGTGGTCTCTCTGTGGTCTCTCTGTGGTCTCTCTGTCGTCTCTCTGTCGTCTCTCTGTCTCTCTGTCGTCTCTCTGTGGTCTCTCTCTGTGGTCTCTCTGTCGTCTCTCTGTCGTCTCTCTGTCGTCTCTCTGTCGTCTCTCTGTGGTCTCTCTCTGTCGTCTCTCTGTCGTCTCTCTGTCGTCTCTCTGTAGTCTCTCTGTCGTCTCTCTGTCGTCTCTCTGTCGTCTCTCTGTCGTCTCTCTGTCGTCTCTCTGTGGTCTCTCTGTCGTCTCTCTGTCGTCTCTCTGTCGTCTCTCTGTGGTCTCTCTGTCGTCTCTCTGTCGTCTCTCTGTCGTCTCTCTGTCGTCCTCTGTCGTCTCTCTGTCGTCTCTCTGTGGTCTCTCTGTCGTCTCTCTGTCGTCTCTCTGTCGTCTCTCTGTCGTCTCTCTGTGGTCTCTCTGTAGTCTCTCTCTGTAGTCTCTCTGTCGTCTCTCTGTCGTCTCTCTGTAGTCTCTCTGTAGTCTCTCTCTGTAGTCTCTCTCTGTAGTCTCTCTCTGTCTCTCTGTGGTCTCTGGCTGTCACAGCCCTTGTTGTTACGTGAACATGAATATATGAATGAGGTCTGGGAGTGGTAATTATCTGGCCAGAATGCTTGATATTACCGTTGGACTAATCTTGGTTAATCATTGTGTGGTCAGTTTGGGCAGTCAAACGATTCAACACACACAGACATACTGCACAGACACACACACACACACACACACACACACACACACACACACACACACACACACACACACACACAGACACAGACACAGACACAGACACACAGACACAGACACAGACACACACACACACAGACACACTGTACAGACACACAGACACACAGACACACTGTACAGACACACAGACACACAGACACACAGTACAGACAGACAGACAGACAGAAACACACACTGTACAGACAGACAGACAGACAGACAGACAGACAGACAGACAGACAGACAGACAGACAGACAGACACACACACACTGTACAGACAGACAGACAGACACACACTGTACAGACAGACAGACAGAGAGACACACACTGTACAGAGAGACAGACAGACACACACTGTACAGACAGACAGACACACACACACTGTACAGACAGACAGACAGACAGACAGACAGACAGACAGAGACACACACACACACACACACACACACACACACACGTTATCTTCTGTCTACAGAGGCCCATACTCCCACGCTCCAACTGGGGCCAAATATTTATCATCCACTTGTGAAAATACTCTTCTTAAAAAAACTATTTGAAAATCGCTTTTGCGCCGTAACGGCTGTCCTCTGAGTATTACATTTCCCAACCAAGCTGTTCAATCAACAACACAGAGCCTCTCGTATCCTCAGACTGTCATTTAAGTCAAGGATCTCAATGCTTCCGTGTTTCTGTATATCATGACTATTGACGGCACTGAGAACACTAGATAGGTTTGTGTTAAGTATTGGACAACACTGTTATTGAGTCCCAAATGACACCCTATTCCCTATGTAGGGGGGATGTGATGTGTGTGGGGGTCGGAGTGTGTGGGGGTCGGAGTGTGTGGTCGGAGTGTGTGGTCGGAGTGTGTGGGGGGGTCGGAGTGTGTGGGGGTCAGAGTGTGTGGGGGGGTCGGAGTGTGTGGGGGGGTCGGAGTGTGTGGGGGTCGGAGTGTGTGGGGGGGTCGGAGTGTGTGGGGGGGTTGGAGTGTGTGGGGGTCGGAGTGTGTGGGGGGGTCGGAGTGTGTGGGGGTCGGAGTGTGTGGGGGGGTCGGAGTGTGTGGGGGTCGGAGTATGTGTGTGTGTCTGATGTGTGAGGGGGTCGGAGTGTGTGTGTGTGTCTGATGTGTGAGGGGGTCGGAGTGTGTGTGTGTGTCTCTGATGTGTGAGGGGGTCGGAGTGTGTGTGTGTGTCTCTGATGTGTGTGGGGGTCGGAGTGTGTGTGTGTGTCTCTGATGTGTGTGGGGGTCGGAGTGTGTGTGTGTCTCTGATGTGTGTGGGGGTCGGAGTGTGTGTGTGTGTCTCTGATGTGTGTGGGGGTCGGAGTGTGTGTGTATCTCTGATGATTGTGTGTGGGGGTCGGACACAGACAGAGAGAGTGCAGGTGCAACAACAGCAGGGAGTGTCATAGTGGAACAAGGGGTGGTGATTGCCTATCAAAACATCCAGGGTGACAGGTCTGTCTGTATCCCACGCCTCCCCAATCCTGAACCCTATGTCTGAATCTCACACCTCCCCAATCCTGAACCCTCTCCACCCCTCTGTCTGTATCCCACACCTCCCCAATCCTGAACCCTCTCCAACCCTCTGTCTGTATCCCACACCTCCCCTATCCTGAACCCTCTAATGACTGGAACCTCAAACCACAGCCCCTCCTGATCCTACATACTGTTATAACCACAGCCCCTCCTGATCCTACATACTGTTATAACCACAGCCCCTCCTGATCCTACATACTGTTATAACCACAGCCTCTCCTGATCCTACATACTGTTATAACCACAGCCCCTCCTGATCCTACATACTGTTATAACCACAGCCCCTCCTGATCCTACATACTGTTATAACCACAGCCCCTCCTGATCCTACATACTGTTATAACCACAGCCCCTCCTGATCCTACATACTGTTATAACCACAGCCTCTCCTGATCCTACATACTGTTATAACCACAGCCCCTCCTGATCCTACATACTGTTATAACCACTGCCCCTTTGATTCAGAGATCTTGCTTTTGAATTACAATCACAAACAAATTGCCCAAACTAGATAGATGACATTCTACCAGACACATGTTAAAATACAAATGATGTTATATATTTGAATGCCATCCAGGAAAATAACCCCAGCAGAGCATGGCAACAGGGTGAGGTGAACGTGGTCTGAAATTTCTCTTAACAGACACTCCTGCCTCTCAGAGGAAGAGGTCTCCGCTGACCTACCAAAGAAGACTTAGTTGGCATTTTATGTTTAAGTTCTAGTGAACATACCATCTTGTAATCCCTCCATCCACGGTGGAAATCCACGGCTCCGTCTCTACGATGCTGCAGCACTGTCCAGCCTCCACCTCTCGTCTTCATATCACAGAACACCTGTAGAGGTAAACCCACTTCTGGTTACAGAACACCTGAACAGGTAAACCCACTTCTGGTTACATAACACCTGTAGAGGTAAACCCACTTCTGTTTACAGAACACCTGTAGAGGTAAACCTACTTCTGATTACAGAACAGCTGAACAGGGCCCATGACATCTATATGAGTGTCTGTTGTATGTAAAAGAACAGCAATACAATAGTTAATGAATTAAGATGGTAATCCCAATAACAGTTTTTTTTATTCTGGGATTAAATTTAAAAACGACAGCATTTAAACAAATGACTAGAAACTGGATTTAACCTCTGCCACCACGAACAAGCACTTAGAACATATCAATGTCATCTGTGGCATGGGAATGATGGGCATGGGAAGGATGGGCATGGGAAGGATGGGCATGGGAAGGATGGGCATGGGAAGGATGGGCATGGGAATGATGGGCATGGGAATGATGGGCATGGGAAGGATGGGCATGGGAAGGATGGGCATGGGAATGATGGGCATGGGAATGATGGGCATGGGAATGATGGGCATGGGAATGATGGGGATGGGAATGATGGGCATGGGAATGATGGGGATGGGAATGATGGGGATGGGAATGATGGGCATGGGAATGATGGGCATGGGAATGATGGGCATGGGAATGATGGGCATGGGAATGATGGGCATGGGAATGATGGGCATGGGAATGATGGGGATGGGAATGATGGGCATGGGAATGATGGGGATGGGAATGATGGGGATGGGAATGATGGGCATGGGAATGATGGGCATGGGAAGGATGAGCATGGGAAGGATGGGCATGGGAATGATGGGCATGGGAATGATGGGCATGGGAATGATGGGCATGGGAAGGATGGGCATGGGAATGATGGGCATGGAAATGATTGGCATGGGAATGATGGGCATGGGAATGATGGGCATGGGAATGATGGGGAAGGGAATGATGGGCATGGGAATGATGGGGATGGGAATGATGGGCATTGGAATGATGGGGATGGGAATGATGGGCATGGGAATCATGGGCATGGGAAGGATGGGGATGGGAATGATGACATGGGAATGATGGGAATGGGAATGATGGGCATGGGAATGATGGGCATGGGAAGGATGGGAATGGGAATGATGGGGATGGGAATGATGGGCATGGGAATGATGGGCATGGGAATGATGGCATGGGAAGGATGGGCATGGGAATGATGGGCATGGGAATGATGGGGATGGGAATGATGGGCATGGGAAGGATGGGCATGGGAATGATTGGCATGGGAACTCCTAGAATAAAAAAAAAACAAATTACTATTTGAGATATGATGGGAAATAGAAAACAAAAACAACTGACATTATATTGTGAAATATTTATAGACCCTAACAGGACATGTGTGTGTGTGTGTGTGTGTGTGTGTGTGTGTGTGTGTGTGTGTGTGTGTGTGTGTGTGTGTGTGTGTGTGTGTGTGTGTGTGTGTGTGTGTGTGTGTGTGTGTGAGTGAGTGAGTGAGTGAGTGAGTGAGTGAGTGAGTGAGTGAGTGAGTGAGTGAGTGAGTGAGTGAGAGAGAGAGAGAGAGAATGGGTGTATGTATTTGAGGGTAAGAGTGCATATGTAGGGGTTCCAGTATGAAAGACAGAATGATGTTTCAATAATCAGTACAGGGTTAACGTTACAGTCAAAAGCATTTAACACCATAGTACCCTCCAAACTCGTTGTAGGGTACCACTGTTGACCAGGGCCCATAGGGTACTACTGTTGACCAGGAACCATAGGGTACCACTGTTGACCAGGACCCATATGGTACTACTGTTGACCAGGACCAATAGGGTACTACTGTTGACCAGGACCCATAGGGTACTACTGTTGACCAGGACCCATAGGGTACTACTGTTGACCAGGACTAGGTAACATATTAACATCACGGTAACAGCACGGTAACATCACAGTAACACAGTAACATCACAGTAACACATTAACATCACGGTAACAGCACGGTAACATCACAGTAACACAGTAACATCACAGTAACACATTAACATCACGGTAACACAGTAACATCACGGTAACACAGTAACATCACGGTAACACAGTAACATCACGGTAACATTACAGTAACATCACGGTAACACAGTAACATCACAGTAACATCACAGTAACACAGTAACATCACGGTAACATCACAGTAACACAGTAACATCACGGTAACATCACAGTAACACAGTAACACAGTAACATCACGGTAACATCACAGTAACATCACGGTAACATCACGGTAACACAGTAACATCACGGTAACACAGTAACATCACAGTAACATCACGGTAACATCACAGTAACACAGTAACATCACGGTAACACAGTAACATCACGGTAACATCACAGTAACATCACGGTAACATCACAGTAACATCACGGTAACACAGTAACATCACAGTAACATCACAATAACACAGTAACATCACGGTAACATTACAGTAACACAGTAACATCACGGGAACATCACAGTAACACAGTAACATCACGGGAACATCACAGTAACACAGTAACATCACAGGAACATCACAATAACACAGTAACATCACGGGAACATCACAGTAATACAGTAACATCACGGGAACATCACAGTAACACAGTAACATCACAGTAACATCACAGTAACACAGTAACATCACAGTAACATCACAGTAACATCACGAGAACATCACTGTAACACAGTAACATCACGGGAACATCACAGTAACACTAACACAGTAACATCACGGTAACATCACAGTAACATCACGGTAACATCACGGTAACACAGTAACATCACGGTAACACAGTAACATCACAGTAACATCACGGTAACATCACAGTAACACAGTAACATCACGGGAACATCACAGTAACACTAACACAGTAACATCACGGTAACATCACAGTAACATCACGGTAACACAGTAACATCACAGTAACACAGTAACATCACGTTAACATCACGGTAACACAGTAACATCACGGTAACACAGTAACATCACAGTAACATCACGGTAACACAGTAACATCACGGTAACACAGTAACATCACAGTAACATCACGGTAACATCACAGTAACACAGTAACATCACGGTAACATCACAGTAACACAGTAACACAGTAACATCACGGTAACATCACAGTAACATCACGGTCACATCACGGTAACACAGTAACATCACGGTAACACAGTAACATCACAGTAACATCACGGTAACATCACGGTAACACAGTAACATCACGGTAACACAGTAACATCACGGTAACATCACAGTAACATCACGGTAACATCACAGTAACATCACGGTAACACAGTAACATCACAGTAACATCACGGTAACATCACGGTAACATCACGGTAACACAGTAACATCACGGTAACACAGTAACATCACAGTAACATCACGGTAACACAGTAACATCACGGTAACACAGTAACATCACAGTAACATCACGGTAACATCACAGTAACACAGTAACATCACAGTAACATCACAGTAACACAGTAATATCACAGTAACATCACAGTAACACAGTAACATCACGGTAACATCACAGTAACACAGTAACATAACGGGAACATCACAGTAACACAGTAACATCACAGTAACAGCACAGTAACACAGTAATATCACGGTAACACAGTAACATCACGGTAACATCACGGTAACATCACAGTAACACAGTAACATCACAGTAACATCACAATAACATCACGGTAACACAGTAACATCACAGTAACACAGTAACATCACGGTAACACAGTAACACAGTAACATCACAGTAACATCACAGTAACACAGTAACATCACAGTAACATCACAGTAACATCACGGGAACATCACTGTAACACAGTAACATCACAGTAACATCACAGTAACATCATTTTAACATCACTGTAACATCACAGTAACATCACAGTAACATCACGGTAACATCAAGGTAATTTCACATCTACATCTCTGAAGTCCAGCACCCAACTTATCTCAAATGACCACAGCAACAACTTTCTGTATATTTGGGTTGCTAGGATACAAAACAACATTCCACCTAAATCCCAGACCCCTACAGTGGAGATATCCACACCACCTGTGGCAGAGGTGAATATCTTCCCTTTACATGTATGTTCTCTCTATGAGACATGTTGCTTAGTGTTTCCAGTTCTTTCCCAGAGGAGGACTCCATTCCTCATGGTCAAATAGGTCGGAGTCTTTTACGAAAACTTGGAAAAGGAAAATAAGAAAATACTATGGCTATTATCTGTCACGACCAGGGCTTAGTCCCCAATGCACCTTCTACACTATACAGTGCATTACTTTTAATGAGCCCTATCGGCCCTGTTCAACAGAAGTACACTATTTCACTACTTAAGGGGATAGCGTGTCATTTTTGGACGAATTGTACGATATTCAGCCAAGACTGTGGTCCTTTTAAGCAATATTCTGGATTCAGACCATGGGACCTGAAATATATTTTTAAAATAGGGTTTTTAAATAGATTTTTAAAATAGAGTTTTTAAATAGATTTTTTTGGTGGGGGAAGAAATCCAATTCCCTAAAGAGGGCATTGGATTGTGCTGAACAGTTCTGTTCTGGATATTCCATAGTGGCAGAGACATTCAGGGCCATATATATTGTGTTATAATACAGCCTCGAGCTCATCACATTTCAAATAAATAACCTTTTCACAATGATTTTATGCTGGTTAGCATATGCAATTGATGTTGAATTTTTGGGGGGTTTGTGTTTTTTTTTCCTCAAAGAAAAGAAAAGTCAATTTAATTAAACGTAATAAATCATAGAAATAAATATAATTTTACAGGATTACATTTATTTATTTATTTTTATTTCACCTTTATTTAACCAGGTAGGCAAGTTGAGAACAAGTTCTCATTTACAATTGCGACCTGGCCAAGATAAAGCAAAGCAGTTCGACAGATACAATGACACAGAGTTACACATGGAGTAAAACAAACATGCAGTCAATAATACAGTATAAACAAATCTATATATGATGTGAGCAAATGAGGTGAGAAGGGAGGTAAAGGCAAAAAAAGGCCATGGTGGCAAAGTAAATACAATATAGCAAGTAAAACACTGGAATGGTAGATTTGCAATGGAAGAATGTGCAAAGTAGAAATAAAAATAATGGGGTGCAAAGGAGCAAAATAAATAAATAAATAAAATACAGTAGGGAAAGAGGTAGTTGTTTGGGCTAAATTATAGGTGGGCTATGTACAGGTGCAGTAATCTGTGAGCTGTTCTGACAGTTGGTGCTTAAAGCTAGTGAGGGAGATAAGTGTTTCCAGTTTCAGAGATTTTTGTAGTTCGTTCCAGTCATTGGCAGCAGAGAACTGGAAGGAGAGGCGGCCAAAGAAATAATTGGTTTTGGGGGTGACCTGCTGGAGCGTGTGCTACAGGTGGGAGATGCTATGGTGACCAGCGAGCTGAGATAAGGGGGGACTTTACCTAGCAGGGTCTTGTAGATGACATGGAGCCAGTGGGTTTGGCGACGAGTATGAAGCGAGGGCCAGCCAACGAGAGCGTACAGGTCGCAATGGTGGGTAGTATATGGGGCTTTGGTGACAAAACGGATTGCACTGTGAGTCTGCCGATGAGGATGTGGTGATTGACAGAGTCGAAAGCCTTGGCCAGATCAATGAATACGGCTGCACAGTAATGTTTCTTATCGATGGCGGTTAAGATATCGTTTAGGACCTTGAGCGTGGCTGAGGTGCACCCATGACCAGCTCTGAAACCAGATTGCATAGCAGAGAAGGTATGGCGAGATTCGAAATGGTCAGTAATCTGTTTGTTGACTTGGCTTTCGAAGACCTTAGAAAGGCATGGTAGGATAGATATAGGTCTGTAGCAGTTTGGGTCCAGGGTGTCTCCCCCTTTGAAGAGGGGGATGACCGCAGCAGCTTTCCAATCTTTGGGAATCTTAGACGACACGAAAGAGAGGTTGAACAGGCTAGTAATAGGGGTGGCAACAATTTCGGGAGATAATTTTAGAAAGAAAGGGTCCAGATTGTCTAGCCCGGCTGATTTGTAGGGGTCCAGATTTTGCAGCTCTTTCAGAACATCAGCTGAACGGATTTGGGAGAAGGAGAAATGGGGAAGGCTTGGGCGAGTTGCTGTGAGGGGTGCAGTGCTGTTGACCGGGGTAGGAGTAGCCAGGTGGAAAGCATGGCCAGCCGTAGAAAAATGCTTATTGAAATTCTCAATTATGGTGGATTTATCAGTGGTGACAGTGTTTCCTATCTTCAGTGCAGTGGGCAGCTGGGAGGAGGTGTTCTTATTCTCCATGGACTTCACAGTGTCCCAGAACTTTTTTGAGTTAGTGTTGCAGGAAGCAAATTACATCAGCATCCTTATCAAATATCATATTTTATATTCTAACTTTATAAGTGTGTTAGAATGTCAGTTCTGAAGGGTGGCGCAGTGGTTAAGGGCGCTGTACTGCAGCGCCAGCTGTGCCATCAGAGTCCCTGGGTTCGCGCCCAGGCTCTGTCGTAACCGGCCGCGACCGGGAGGTCCGTGGGGCGACGCACAATTGGCCTAGCGTCGCCCGGGTTAGGGAGGGCTTGGTCGGTAGGGGTGTCCTTGTCTCATCGCGCACCAGCGACTCCTGTGGCGGGCTGGGCGCTAACCAAGGTGGCCAGGTGCACAGCGTTTCCTCCGGCGCATTGGTGCGGCTGGCTTCCGGGTTGGATGTGCGCTGTGTTAAGAAGCAGTGCGGCTTTGTTGGGTTGTGTATGTCAGGACGCATGACTTTCAACCTTCGTCTCTCCCGAGCCCGTATGGGAGTTGTAGCGATGAGACAAGATAGTAGCTACTACAACAATTGGATACCACGAAATTGGGGAGAAAAAGGGGTAAAATTCACAACAAAAAAAAAGAATAATATACTGTGTGTATTTCCCCTAAAGCAGGTTCAAACCAACGATGATATCTGTTGAACAAGGTATGGTCCAAAATAACCAATATAGCTGGTAACCATGGCAGCGTCAACATGTGTCAAGGCGTTTATTATACCCTGGCCAAGTTTATGAGAGGCTTTTTAGAAAGCACTCATGATTAAAACTTGTTTGCCAAACGTCCATGCCATTTGCACGTTTGTGCTTTACTGAAACGAGAAACACCAGAAAAACACACGCTCTAAATATCACTTTGTCACAGTGGGGTTTGTTTTCATGAGTCAGTCGTTACACACAAACACACACATTTAAACACACTCTACATTAAAAACAGGTCAATTGAAACCTGCTCCAGTTTACTGCAGCAGCCACTCGGCTTGCTGCCTAGCATGGGGCTAGATGTAGAGTGTGTGTGTGTGTGTGTGTGTGTGTGTGTGTTTGCCATGAAGCTAAATGGTTGGATGGCAGACAGATTGAAAGCACCGGGGTAACGCAGCTGGAGTCTGTTGTTTTCCAAATAGTACCCTGTACCCTATGGTCCCTGGTCAGTACAGAGCGAGAGAGAGAGCGAGAGAGAGAGCAAGAGAGAGAGAGAGAGAGTTTGTGAAAAAGCTATGAATAACAAAACACCAATTTCAACAGTATTTTCTCTCATCAGTATTTTTTCTCAACAGAGGTCCAGGCCTCTCTAAATCTGTGCCAGTGATGTGTCTTGTCTTCAGACTGTGAGAGCAGAGAGTGGCTGGACCGGGCCTCTTGTTTGTTATAGCGTTCTCAGACATTTCCACTTGGCCATTCTCCCCCTCTCTAATGTATTACATTAAAACCCTCTGTCCTTCCAGGCCTTAATGTGGCATTTTCAAAAACAATACAATTTCATAAAAAATATATATTTTATTCACAGGGTGTGAGAGGATGTTTTATACACTTGAGGATTTCACCCATGATCACAGATGCACAATATGTGACCAATACAATGGGATTTGATACGAAGAAAAGTCAATTATTGCACATGAAAGCGGAACCACTGCATAAGGTAATTCAATGTAACCCCTTACCTTCACTGTGTGGGTAGAGTTGGGGGTCGTAACCCATTACCTTCACTGTGTGGGTAGAGTTAGGGGTCGTAACCCCTTACCTTCACTGTGTTGGTAGAGTTAGGGGGTCGTAACCCCTTACCTTCACTGTGTGGGTCGAGTTAGGGGTCGTAACCCCTTACCTTCACTGTGTGGGTAGAGTTAGGGGTCGTAACCCCTTACCTTCACTGTGTGGGTAGAGTTAGGGGGTCGTAACCCCTTACCTTCACTGTGTGGGTAGAGTTAGGGGTCGTAACCCCTTACCTTCATTGTGTTGGTAGAGTTGGGGGTCGTAACCCCTTACCTTCACTGTGTGGGTAGAGTTGGGGGGGTCGTAACCCCATACCTTCACTGTGTGGGTAGAGTTGGGGGTCGTAACCCTTACCTTCACTGTGTGGGTAGAGTTGGGGGGGTCGTAACCCCTTACCTTCACTGTGTGGGTAGAGTTGGGGGTCGTAACCCCTTACCTTCACTGTGTGGGTAGAGTTAGGGGTCGTAACCCCTTACCTTCACTGTGTGTGTAGAGTTAGGGGTCGTAACCCCTTACCTTCATTGTGTTGGTAGAGTTGGGGGTCGTAACCCCTTACCTTCACTGTGTGGGTAGAGTTGGGGGTCGTAACCCCTTACCTTCACTGTGTGGGTAGAGTTAGGGGTCGTAACCCCTTACCTTCACTGTGTGGGTAGAGTTAGGGGGTCGTAACCCCTTACCTTCACTGTGTGGGTAGAGTTAGGGGTCGTAACCCCTTACCTTCATTGTGTTGGTAGAGTTGGGGGTCGTAACCCCTTACCTTCACTGTGTGGGTAGAGTTGGGGGGGTCGTAACCCCATACCTTCACTGTGTGGGTAGAGTTGGGGGTCGTAACCCTTACCTTCACTGTGTGGGTAGAGTTGGGGGGGTCGTAACCCCTTACCTTCACTGTGTGGGTAGAATTAGGGGTCGTAACCCCTTACCTTCACTGTGTGGGTAGAGTTAGGGGGGTCGTAACCCCTTACCTTCACTGTGTTGGTAGAATTAGGGGTCGTAACCCTTACCTTCACTGTGTGGGTAGAGTTGGGGGGGTCGTAACCCCTTACCTTCACTGTGTGGGTAGAGTTGGGGGTCGTAACCCCTTACCTTCACTGTGTGGGTAGAGTTAGGGGTCGTAACCCCTTACCTTCACTGTGTGTGTAGAGTTAGGGGTCGTAACCCCTTACCTTCATTGTGTTGGTAGAGTTGGGGGTCGTAACCCCTTACCTTCACTGTGTGGGTAGAGTTAGGGGTCGTAACCCCTTACCATCACTGTGTGGGTAGAATTAGGGGTCGTAACCCCTTACCTTCACTGTGTGGGTAGAGTTAGGGGGGTCGTAACCCCTTACCTTCACTGTGTTGGTAGAATTAGGGGTCGTAACCCCTTACCTTCACTGTGTGGGTAGAGTTAGGGGTCGTAACCCCTTACCTTCACTGTGTGGGTAGAGTTAGGGGTCGTAACCCCTTACCTTCACTGTGTGGGTAGAGTTAGGGGTCGTAACCCCTTACCTTCACTGTGTGGGTAGAGTTAGGGGGCGTAACCTCTTACCTTCACTGTGTGGGTAGAGTTAGGGGTCGTAACCCCTTACCTTCACTGTGTGGGTAGAATTGGGGGGTCGTAACCCCCTACCTTCACTGTGTGGGTAGAGTTGGGGGTCGTAACCCCTTACCTTCACTGTGTTGGTAGAGTTAGGGGTCGTAACCCCTTACCTTCATTGTGTTGGTAGAGTTAGGGGCCGTAACCCCTTACCTTCACTGTGTGGGTAGAGTTAGGGGCCGTAACCCCTTACCTTCACTGTGTGGGTAGAGTTAGGGGTCGTAACCCCTTACCTTCACTGTGTGGGTAGAGTTAGGGGTCGTAACCCCTTACCTTCACTGTGTGGGTAGAGTTAGGGGGCGTAACCTCTTACCTTCACTGTGTTGGTAGAGTTAGGGGTCGTAACCCCTTACCTTCACTGTGTGGGTAGAATTGGGGGGTCGTAACCCCTTACCTTCACTGTGTGGGTAGAGTTGGGGGTCGTAACCCCTTACCTTCACTGTGTTGGTAGAGTTAGGGGTCGTAACCCCTTACCTTCATTGTGTTGGTAGAGTTAGGGGTCGTAACCCCTTACCTTCATTGTGTTGGTAGAGTTAGGGGTCATAACCCCTTACCTTCATTGTGCTGGTAGAGTTAGGGGTCGTAACCCCTTACCTTCACTGTGTGGGTAGAGTTAGGGGCCGTAACCCCTTACCTTCACTGTGTGGTTAGAGTTGGGGGTCGTAACCCCTTACCTTCACTGTGTGGGTAGAGTTGGGGGGGTCGTAACCCCTTACCTTCACTGTGTGGGTAGAATTGGGGGGGTCGTAAACCCTTACCTTCAGTGTGTGGGTAGAGTTGGGGGGGTCGTAACCCCTTACCTTTAGTGTGTGGGTAGAGTTGGGGGGGTCGTAACCCCTTACCTTCAGTGTGTGGGTAGAGTTGGGGGGGTCGTAACCCCTTACCTTCACTGTGTTGGTAGAGTTGGGGGAGTCGTAACCACTTACCTTCACTGTGTTGGTAGAGTTGGGGGGGTCGTAACCCCTTACCTTCAGCGTGTGGGTAGAGTTGGGGGGGTCGTAACCCCTTACCTTAACTGTTTAGGTAGAGTTGGGGGGGTCGTAACCCCTTACCTTCACTGTGTTGGTAGAGGTGGGGGGGGTCGTAACCCCTTACCTTCACTGTGTGGGTAGAGTTGGGGGGGGTCGTAACCACTTACCTTCACTGTGTTGGTAGAGTTGGGGGAGTCGTAACCACTTACCTTCACTGTGTTGGTAGAGTTGGGGGGGTCGTAACCCCTTACCTTAACTGTGTGGGTAGAGTTGGGGGGGTCGTAACCCCTTACCTTAACTGTTTGGGTAGAGTTGGGGGGGGTCGTAACCCCTTACCTTCACTGTGTTGGTAGAGTTGGTGGGGTCGTAACCCCTTACCTTCACTGTGTGGGTAGAGTTGGGGGTCGTAACCCCTTACCTTCACTGTGTGGGTAGAGTTGGGGGGGTTGTAACCCCTTACCTTAACTGTGTGGGTAGAGTTTTGGGTCGTAACCCCTTACCTTAACTGTGCGGGTAGAGTTAGGGGGTCGTATGCTGTGGACACCATTCTCTGTGAGCCCAGATCTGAAGATTTCAGCACAGTTTCTGTAGATCACTGGCTCCTCTTTGGGTGTAGTGGGTATATCTGGGTAGAGAGGGATAGCATTCAGGATAATGCCTATGTACTGGGTATATCTGGGTAGAGAAGGATAGCATTCAGGATAATGCCTATGTACTGGGTATACAGTATCTGGGTAGAGAGGGATAGCATTCAGGATCATGCCTATGTACTGGGTATCTCTGGGTAGAGAGGGATAGCATTCAGGATAATGCCTGTGTACTGGGTATACAGTATCTGGGTAGAGAGGGATAGCATTCAGGATAATGACTATGTACTGGGTATATCTGGGTAGAGAGGGATAGCATTCAGGATAATGACTATGTACTGGGTATATCTGGGTAGAGAGGGATAGCATTCAGGATAATGACTATGTACTGGGTATATCTGGGTAGAGGCGGATAGCATTCAGGATAATGACTATGTACTGGGTATATCTGGGTAGAGAGGGATAGCATTCAGGATAATGACTATGTACTGGGTATATCTGGGTAGAGAGGGATAGCATTCAGGATAATGACTATGTACTGGGTATATCTGGGTAGAGAGGGATAGCATTCAGGATAATGACTATGTACTGGGTATATCTGGGTAGAGAGGGATAGCATTCAGGATAATGACTATGTACTGGGTATATCTGGGTAGAGAGGGATAGCATTCAGGATAATGACTATGTACTGGGTATATCTGGGTAGAGAGGGATAGCATTCACAATAATGACTATGTACTGGGTATATCTGGGTAGAGAGGGATAGCATTCAGGATAATGACTATGTACTGGGTATATCTGGGTAGAGAGGGATAGCATTCAGGATAATGACTATGTACTGGGTATATATGGGTAGAGAGGGATAGCATTCAGGATAATGACTATGTACTGGGTATATCTGGGTAGAGAGGGATAGCATTCAGGATAATGACTATGTACTGGGTATATCTGGGTAGAGAGGGATAGCATTCAGGATAATGACTATGTACTGGGTATATCTGGGTAGAGGGGGATAGCATTCAGGATAATGACTATGTACTGGGTATATATGGGTAGAGAGGGATAGCATTCAGGATAATGACTATGTACTGGGTATATCTGGGTAGAGAGGGATAGCATTCAGGATAATGACTATGTACTGGGTATATCTGGGTAGAGAGGGATAGCATTCAGGATAATGACTATTGGTTTTCCTGGACTAAAAACCAGTGGAAAAGCAAAACAAAAATGCTTTCATTCCAATTAACAAACACATTCACAGTAGATCTTTCTCACCGTTGCAGTGGGTGACCATGGCTAGCAGCTGCTGCACTGTGTCAGTCAGTATAGCCTGCTGTTTCTGCAGTACTGTGCTGTTGTGTGTGGAGGTCCCCAGCTCTCCATTTAGCTGGGTGACCAGGCGCCTCTGTCTCTCCAGCATGTCCTGCAACTGCTGTTTCTCCCTCTGAAGATCCTGGAGCTCCTTAACGTGCCTGGCCTCTAAAGCTGAGAACCTTTGCTCTAGCGAACTAAAAGAGAGATACATAAGAGAGAGAGAGATGGAGGGGGAGAGAAGAGAGAGAGTGAGTTATATAACCCATTGCCCTTCATGGTCTGCCTCTTCAACTAAGAATTAACAAAAAACTGAGCAAACTAGAATGCTCTTTGGCCCTAAAAAGAGAGTACACAGTGGCAGAATACGTGACCACTGTGACTGACCCAAACTTAAGGAAAGCTTTGACTATGTACAGACTCAGTGAGCATAGCCTTGCTATTGAGAAAGGCTGCCGTAGGCAGACCTGGCTCTCAAGAGAAGACAGGCTATATGAACACTGCCCACACAATTAGGTGGAAACTGAGCAGCAGAGAGAGTTTGGGCACCCAGAACACATAAAACACTCAAACAAACAAAAACATGATTAAACATCAAATAAAAACACAACGCCAAATCCTCTTCCACAGTAACTAATCACAACAACCTCTGAATGACCCATAAACTCATAAACAGATCAATCGGTCAAAGACCAGTTTCAAAGTAGCAAAATAATAAAACAGAAATTACAATTCCCTAAAAGGCGTTTTTATGTCCATTGGAGTGTCACCTATGCCCTTATATTAGATATATTCAAGAATAAAGCCAATAAATCATTTTTATTGTGATTCATATGAATGTACCCTAATAAAATGTATTTCAGTATAACAAAGTTTTTTTTATAAATACAATTTAATACCCATTTTTCATAATCACAAGGTTATATATTCATGCTTAGACTGGCAGAAATATAATTTCCCAGAAAAAAATGACATTTTTATTTTGAATACCACATATGTGATGCTTTATATGAAGGTTTTAGACAAAAACTTCCTGCCTTCCTGCCAAAAAACCGCACAAATTTATTAAAATATCTTTCACTTCATTCTTTGATATTTGTTTTTGTCTCTTTGTGCAGGCTCGCTGAACTTAGATTGTTTCCATAGGAGAGAGAGAGAGAGAGAGATACATGACCCATACACCACACACATGAAGAACATAGGTTTTATTATGCAACATAGTGTACATAGTTCACATGAGGTACAATTTAAATCACCTAGGATGTTGAGCAACAAGTTGTTCAAGGGGGGCTGCTCAAAAGAGTTTCCTTCAGTGGATACTGGAGTTAAGGTCATCGTCATTTGTTAGATTTTTTCACGGCACCTCCTCTGATTGAATCTACATTTGATTCTGATCGCTGAAAAACCAAAACGTAATAGTTGTGACACTGGCACAGAATAGGATTCGCATTTCCATTCAATGCTAATAGTAGTCTATTAATAGTAGGCTAAACAATGATAACAATTTATAACAATTTATCAAAGTTTAAATGTTAAATCAACTCCTTCTCCCCTTTCTCTCTCAAACATGTTTTGTTACTTTTTTATTGCTAATGCTAATAACAATCACTATACTACAATTTGAGCCGGCGACTGGTCTGTGCTGTGCAGCCCTCTCCTTATTAGACAACGGCATCAGAATAACGATAACGAGCCTTGAAATACCTTAAAATGCCATAAAATAGATAAAAATTATAATATACAGCATTCATACAACAAGTAAATATGAATTACATAATTAAATGTTGTAAACTAGTGAAAACATGGGATAACAAAGCTACATTCAGCATAACGGGTGACATTGTGGTATAACATGAAACTTTTGTTGTGCTGAAGGACAAAAGTGTGATACTGAAGGACGTATTTCATAAATAAACATATTCAACAGAGCAGTTCCTTGGCCACTATAAAGTAATGACCTTGACCTATAAAGATTATCCTTACTTTTGATATTTAATATAGGTTTTTATAAAATAATAACATTAAAGTTATGTTTTCTATGTTGTACTGAAGGATATGTGTTTTTGTTTCAAAGGTTACTAGAGAGTGAAATCCTCAAATATTTCAGAGAGATTTACTCACCTCATCACATTGATCTTCAATGGGTCATCATTGAAAAAGCTTTAAAATGGATTTTTACCTTTGTTATAGTGAATGACATGGATGAAGCGCAAAAAGTCCAGACAAAAGTTGTTCAAGTTTTGAAATATTTTTAACATTAAGACTATACCATCTAAAGGTAAGGAGTAACATTAAGACTATACCATCTAAAGGTAAGGAGTAACATTAAGACTATACCATCTAAAGGCAAGGAGTAACATTAAGACTATACCATCTAAAGGTAAGGAGTAACATTAACACTCAGAACACACTCTACCATCTAAAGGTAAGGAGTAACATTAAACATTAAGACTATACCATCTAAAGGCAAGGAGTAACATTAAGACTATACCATCTAAAGGTAAGGAGTAACATTAAGACTATACCATCTAAAGGCAAGGAGTAACATTAAGACTATACCATCTAAAGGTAAGGAGTAACATTAAGACTATACCATCTAAAGGTAAGGAGTAACATTAAGACTATACCATCTAAAGGCAAGGAGTAACATTAAGACTATACCATCTAAAGGTAAGGAGTAACATTAACACTCAGAACACACTCTACCATCTAAAGGTAAGGAGTAACATTAAACATTAAGACTATACCATCTAAAGGCAAGGAGTAACATTAAGACTATACCATCTAAAGGTCAGGAGTAACATTAAGAGTATACCATCTAAAGGTAAGGAGTAACATTAAGACTATACCATCTAAAGGTAAGGAGTAACATTAAGACTATACCATCTAAAGGTAAGGAGTAACATTAAACATTAACACTATACCATCTAAATGTAAGGAGTAACATAAAGACTATACCATCTAAAGGTAAGGAGTAACATCAAACATTACCACTATACCATCTAAATGTAAGGAGTAACATTAAGAGTATACCATCTAAAGGTAAGGAGTAACATTAACACTCTACCATCTAAAGGTAAGGAGTAACATTAAGACTATACCATCTAAAGGCAAGGAGTAACATTAAGACTATACCATCTAAAGGTCAGGAGTAACATTAAGACTATACCATCTAAAGGTAAGGAGTAACATTAAGACTATACCATCTAAAGGTAAGGAGTAACATTAAGACTATACCATCTAAAGGTAAGGAGTAACATTAACACTATACCATCTAAAGGTAAGGAGTAACATTAAGACTATACCATCTAAAGGCAAGGAGTAACATTAAGACTATACCATCTAAAGGTAAGGAGTAACATTAAGACTATACCATCTAAAGGCAAGGAGTAACATTAAGACTATACCATCTAAAGGTAAGGAGTAACATTAACACTATACCATCTAAAGGTAAGGAGTAACATTAAGACTATACCATCTAAAGGTAAGGAGTAACATTAAACATTAACACTATACAATCTAAAGGTAAGGAGTAACATTAAGACTATACCATCTAAAGGTAAGGAGTAACATTAAGACTATACCATCTAAAGGCAAGGAGTAACATTAAGACTATACCATCTAAAGGTAAGGAGTAACATTAACACTATACCATCTAAAGGTAAGGAGTAACATTAAGACTATACCATCTAAAGGTAAGGAGTAACATTAAACATTAAGACTATACCATCTAAAGGTAAGGAGTAACATTAAAGGCACACCTGAAATTGGAGGGCGCGCAATTCAAATAAATAATCATACGAATTATGGATATTAAACATTTAGGTACATACAAGTGTCTTATTTCGGTTAAAAGCTCAAAGTCTTGTTCATCTAACTGCATCGTCTGATTTACAATAGGCTTTACAGTGAAAGTATGCCATGCGATTGTTTGAGGACGGTGCCCAACATCAAAATATTTTCCAATTTAGCACAGACTTCATAAAATCACAAATAGCAATTAAATATTCACTTACTTTTTGAACATCTTCTTCTGATTTGCAATCCAAAGGGTCCCAGCTACAACATGAATGGTTGTTTTGTCAGATAAAATCCTTCTTTATATCCCAAAAATCTGTTTAGTTGGCGCCATGAATTTGAGTAATCCACTCGTTCAACATGCAGTGAAACGAATCCAAAAAGCTACTGCTAAACTTTGTTAAAACAAGTCCAAATATGTTTATATTTAATCCTCAGGTACTCTACAATGTAAATAAACTAAAAGTATGTTCAATAGAAAAGCAAAATTAGCATACACTTCGTTGCGCACGCACAGACTGATTTCTGACTCCCACTACCAAAACTCAAAATTCATCATCGTTTGGGAAACAACAAGCCTGAAACCTTGAACAAAGACTGGTGACATCTAGTGGAAGACATAGGAATTGCAATCTGGGAGCTGGAATTGGATATTCGTTCCAATGGAAGAGCATGGGCTCGCAAAAAAAAGAAAATTTAATTGGATTTTCTCCTACCATATCAATTGTGTTATAGTCTCATACATTATTTTAACATTTCTACAAGCTTCAAAGTATTTTCTATCCAATGGTGTCACTTATATGCATATCCTGGCTTCTGGGACTGAGTTACAGACAGTTCACTTTGGCAGTTAAACTTTGGGCACGTCAGTCAGACAGGAAGTGGATAAAAAATAGCCTCAAGACGTTAATCCCCCTGCAGCCGGACAGTTTTATCATGACTTCTAGAAAGACATGCTGTCAGCTCAACTATATAAAGCTGTTGCTCATTCAGCCGATAGAAACTTTCAACCGGTTCTCTCCACTAAGCAACAAATCAGAGCCTTCTCAGGTCTCTCCTCCACCCGTTACCCGCTATATTAGACTTAAAAAGTATCATCCAGCGATCATACCATTGTTTACCAGGGGGCAGGGCTACCGGCGTTAAGGCTAATCTGAAGAGGGTGCTGGCTGAGGCTAAAACTGGCCAGTGTAGAGAGTATAGAGATATTGTTATCCACGTCGGCACCAACGATGTTATGATGAAACAGTCAGAGATCACCAAGCGCAACATAGCCTCAGCATGTCAGCTAGAAAGCGCGACAGCAAAGTCTCACAACTCAATCGCTGGTTGAGCACTCCCAAAAGATTGAATTTGTAGATAATTAGCCCTCTTTCTGGGAGTCACCCACAAACAGCACCAAGCCTGGCCTGCTGAGGAGTGACGGACTCCATCCTAGCTGGAGGAGTGCTCTCATCTTATCTATGAACATAGACATGGCTCTAACTCCTCTAGCTCCGCAATGAGAGAGCCTGCTGCCTGGCCTGCACCCTGTTATCCAGTCTGTCAGCTTAGTGGAGTCTGCCACTAGCACAGTCAGTGTCGTCAGCTGAGCTATCCCCATTGAGACTATGTCTGTGCCTTGATCTAGGATGAGCAAAACTAAACATGGCAGTGTTGGTGTTTGCCTTATCAATCTCACTGGAATAAAGACCTCCTCCATTTCTGTCATTATTGAAAGAGATTGTGATATCTCACATCTCAAAATAGGGCTACTTAATGTTAGATCTCTCACTTCCAAGGCAGTTATAGTCAATGAACTAATCACTGATCATAATCTTGATGTGATTGGCCTGACAAACCTGGCTTAAGCCTAATGAATTTACTGTGTTAAAGGAGGCCTCTCCTCCTGGCTACACTAGTGACCATATCCCCCGTGCATCCCGCAAAGGCGGAGGTGTTGCTAACATTTTTGAAAGCCAAATTTTAATTTACCAACAAACAAAAAAAATGACGTTTTCGTCTTTTGAGCTTCTAGTCATGAAATCTATGCAGCCTACTCAATCACCTTTTATAGCTACTGTTTACAGGCCTCCCGGGCCATATACAGCGTTCCTCACTGAGTTCCCTGAATTCCTATCGGACCTTGTAGTTATGGCAGATAATATTCACATTTTTGGTGACTTTAATATTCACATGGAAAAGTCCACAGACCCACTCCAAAAGGCTTTTGGAGCCATCATCGACTCAGTGGGTTTTGTCCAACATGTCTCCGGACCCGCTCACTGTCACAGTCATACTCTGGACCTAGTTTTGTCCCGTGGAATAAATGTTGTGGATCTAAATGTTTTTCCTCATAATCCTGAACTATCAGACCACCATTTTATTACGTTTTGAAATCGCAACAAATAATCTCCTCAGACCCCAACCATCAAAACCCATGCTAGAAATCTCAGACAAACCAAAGATTCCTAGATGCCCTTCCAGACTCCCTCCACCTACACAAGGACTTCGGAGTTCAACAATCGGTTAACCACCTAACTTAATTTAACCTTGCGTAATACCCTAGATGCAGTTGTAATCCTGAAAACAATAAACATTTGACACGAAAAAATGTGCTCCCTGGTGAACAGAAAATACCCCTGAAGCCCTGAAGCCCTGAAGCTTAAAGAAAATTGGAAATGGAAATGGCGCTCTACCAAACAGGAAGTCTTCCGACTATCTTGGATAGACAGTCCCGTACAATATCAAACAGCCATCACTGCTGCTCCATCATTCTATTTTTCAACCTAATTGAGAAAAAGAAAATCCCCAATGTATTTTTAATACAGTCGCAAAGCAGCATTCAACATCTAGGACACAGACAGGACACATTCAAAAAGAGAGCAAAGCTAACTAAAAATACTATACCATCTAGGACACATTCAACAAGAGAGGATAGCGTTTAGCTTTCACTTTCACGAGAAAACGCACAGAGAGAAATATATGTGTTGCAGATTACTCATGATTATCGAAAACTTCAGATTACTCCTTTGTAGAAGTCCATAACGTGAAATAAATTAAACATCCCAAGGTTAATGCTGTAGATATTGTTATGAGGGAGTGTGAGACTATTGAAACATGTAACTTCCAGAGTTTTATTGTTGTTGTTAATATAGTTCACAGAGTGCTAAAAGTGCTGCTGTTGCTAGCTAGCATGCCTTTCTGTGATGCAGACGGTTAGCTGAGCTGCCGACTGGTGCTGGTGTTGCATTATGGGCCACTAAGGTCCGAATGGGATAGAGGCGATTTCAGTGTTTTTGTACATGAGTTGTTGTATTTTGGTACTGTCAACACTGAAAGCACCTAGCAATGTATTGGGAGATGTGAGACAGGATATGTGTTTTACCTTTCTTCATGCTCCTGTGTAGAACAACTTGTCAGATGGTGCATTGGAGACTGATGTGTTCCTGTCCTGTCTTTGTCACCTTAACGATTAGGTCGTTAAGGTGACAAATTGCACCTGGGTTTGGGATCAACTAGGAGATAAAAGGTCCTGGTCTCTCTCTCACACACACCCTGAAAGCCTGTGTTTCAGACATAAGGAAGTGGATGGTGGAAAATATTTGACAAAACTTAGACAAAAGAGATGCTGTGAAGGAATATTTCAAGGAGAGCTTTTTTCCGTAATCTTAACATTGCAAAAAAAACAAATGTTTTGTCAAAAAAATGATGCAGAGAAATGTATCCTTTAGTCAATTATAGATTAGACTCCTGCGGTGCTCTACCTTCTGGCACCTTCCGGATAAAACACTAAAACACTAAATAAACTTCAGTTTTTAAACACGGCTGCTAGAATCCTGACTAGAACCACTTTATCATATTACTTAAGTGCTAGCCTCCTGTGCTAGCCTCCCTACACTGGCTTCATGTCAAGGCTAGGGCTGATTTCAAGGTTTTACTGCTAACCTACAAAGCATTACATGGGCGTGCTCCTACTTAGCTGTACGATTTGGTCCTGCAGATCATGCCTAAACATACGCTACGGTCACAAGACGCAGGCCTCCTAATTGTCCCAATAATGTCTAAGCAAACAGCTGGAGGCAGGGCTTTCTCCTATAGAGCTCAATTTTTATGGAATGGTCTGCCTATCCATGTGAGAGACGCAGACTCGGTCTCAACCTTTAAGTCTTTACTGAAGACTCATCTCTTCTGTAGGTTCTATGATTGAGTGTAGTCTGGCCCAGAGGTGTTAAGGTGAACGGCAAGGCACTGGAGGAACAAACCACACTTACTTTCTCTGCCTGGCCGGTTCCCCTCTCTCCACTGGGATTATCTACCTCTGCTCCTATTACGGGGACTGAGTCACTGGCTTACTGGTGCTCTTCCATGCCGTCCCTACTAGGGGTACGTCACTTGAACCGGTTGAGTCGCAGATGTGATCTGCCTGTCCAGTTTTGTGCCACCTCTGGCTCATGCAGTGGGGGAGATCTTCATGGGCTATACTCAGCCTTGTCGTAGTTTGGGTTTGGGTAGTAGTTTGGTGGTCTGTTGATATCCATCTAGTGGTGTGGGGGCTGTGCTTTGAAAACGTGGGTGTGGTTATATCCTGCCTGGTTGGCCTTGTCCGGAGGTATCATTGGACAGGGCCATAGTGTCCCCCGACCCCTGTCTCAGTGTCAAGTATCTGCTGCAATAGTCTGTGCCAGGGGGCTTAGTCTGTTATATCTGGTATAATTCTCCTGTCTTATCTGGTGTCCTCTTTGAATTTAAGTATGATCCCTCTAATTCCCTCTCTCCCTTCCCTCCTAGAGGACCTGAGCCCTAGGATGCCTCAGGACTACCTGGCCTGATGACTCCTGGCTGTCCCCAGTCCACCTGGTCGTGCTGCTGCTCCAGTTTCAACTGTTCTGCCAGCGGCTAGGAAACCCTGACCAGGACGTGCTGTTGTTGACTCTCTCTCTCTGCCGCACCTGCTGTCTCGACCTCTGAATGCCCGGATATGAAAAGACAACTGACATTTACTCCTGAGGTACTGACTTGTTGCACCCTCTATAACAACTGTGATTGTTATTCGATCCTTCTATAAACGTTTGAACATCTTGTAGAACAATCTGGCCTTAAATTGTCATGTACACTTATCTCCACCCGGCACAGCCAGAAGAGGCCAGAAAGCAACCAGTGACCAAAATATCCAAACCCTCTTAGATAACTTCCTGGACACCACATTCACTCACAGTGAAGAAGGCATCAATCTAGCAGTACAAAACATCAAATATATATTCAGGCAAACGGCAAAAGAAGCACAAATGAAATAACAAAAAAGACCGCAGAAGAGGTTTGATGCAGATTGTAAAATTAAGGAAAAAAACAAAAGCACAGAGACCCAAATAATGGTTAATTGCACCTTCTTCCTTCTGTGAGACTTTAAAATTCTAGAAACTTACACTCAGAACCAAAAAAGCACAGTACAACAGCAGGCAGCTGATACTGAGTCCATAAACACAAACAACTTCTGGTAAAACTGGAAAAAGCCAAATAAAAATTGAAACGAGGAATTAGCGATACTGTCACGCCCTGACATTAGAGTAATGGCTGTTGGAAGGAGTGGAGGACCAAGGTGCAGAGTGGTACGTGTTCATCTTTATTTATTGAACTGAACACTGAATAACGAAAACCGAAACAGTTCTGTCTGGTGCAAAAAGACACAAAACAGAAAACTACACACACCACACAGGTGGGAAAAGGCTACCTAAGTATGGTTCTCAATCAGAGACAACGATAGACAGCTGCCTCTGATTGAGAACACCCGGCCAAACACACAGAAATAGAAAACATAGAACACAAAAACATAGAAAGCCCACCCCAACTCATGCCCCGACCAAACCAAAACAGACATAAAAAGGATCTCTAAGGGCGTGACAATTTGATTCTCCCTGGCATACAGCACTGTTCTACAAAGCTATTGAAAGTAGTGTAAGGGGTAAAACATATGACATAATTAAATCAATTTATAGTGGCAATACGTGCAGCATTAAAATTGGCAAGAAAATTACATAATTCTTTAACCAGGGCGGGGCCTTCGCCAGGGTTGCAATCTGAGCCCTGCACTCTTCAATATTTACATGAACACCGTATTTGGCCAATTGGTTGGTATCCACAATTCAGAGGTTAAATGCCTGCTCTTTGCAGATGACCTATGCCTGCTGTCACCTATAGCTCATGGCCTACAGACTGACAAAAAAACTGAGTTGCATCTGACTCAGCTCTGCTCCTCACCAGCTCTCAGCCACACAGACTGACACAAGTTGCATCTGACTCAGCTCCTCACCAGCTCTCAGCCACACAGACTGACACAAGTTGCATCTGACTCAGCTCTGCACCTGCTCTCAGCCACACAGACTGACACAAGTTGCATCTGACTCAGCTCTGCACCTGCTCTCAGCCACACAGACTGACACAAGTTGCATCTGACTCAGCTCTGCACCTGCTCTCAGCCACACAGACTGACACAAGTTGCATCTGACTCAGCTCTGCTCCTCACCAGCTCTCAAATACCTTTCCCAAGTCCCAAATGATACCCTATTCCCTATGTAGCCAATTGGGCCCTGGTCAAACGTAGTGTACTATACAGGGAATAGGGTGCCTAGGCCCTAGTCTAAAGTAGTGCACTATATAGGGAATAGGGTGCGTTTTGGGACGTACAGTGCCTTGCGAAAGTATTCGGCCCCCTTGAACTTTGCGACCTTTTGCCACATTTCAGGCTTCAAACATAAAGATATAAAACTGTATTTTTTTGTGAAGAATCAACAACAAGTGGGACACAATCATGAAGTGGAACGACATTTATTGGATATTTCAAACTTTTTTAACAAATCAAAAACTGAAAGATTGGGCGTGCAAAATTATTCAGCCCCTTTACTTTCAGTGCAGCAAACTCTCTCCAGAAGTTCAGTGAGGATCTCTGAATGACCTAAATGACTAATGATGATAAATACAATCCACCTGTGTGTAATCAAGTCTCCGTATAAATGCACCTGCACTGTGATAGTCTCAGAGGTCCGTTAAAAGCGCAGAGAGCATCATGAAGAACAAGGAACACACCAGGCAGGTCCGAGATACTGTTGTGAAGAAGTTTAAAGCCGGATTTGGATACAAAAAGATTTCCCAAGCTTTAAACATCCCAAGGAGCACTGTGCAAGCGATAATATTGAAATGGAAGGAGTATCAGACCAGTGCAAATCTACCAAGACCTGGCCGTCCCTCTAAACTTTCAGCTCATACAAGGAGAAGACTGATCAGAGATGCAGCCAAGAGGCCCATGATCACTCTGGATGAACTGCAGAGATCTACAGCTGAGGTGGGAGACTCTGTCCATAGGACAACAATCAGTCGTATATTGCACAAATCTGGCCTTTTATGGAAGAGTGGCAAGAAGAAAGCCATTTCTTAAAGATATCCATAAAAAGTGACGTTTAAAGTTTGCCACAAGCCACCTGGGAGACACACCAAACATGTGGAAGAAGGTGCTCTGGTCAGATGAAACCAAAATTGAACTTTCTGGCAACAATGCAAAACGTTATGTTTGGCGTAAAAGCAACACAGCTCATCACCCTGAACACACCATGCCCACTGTCAAACATGGTGGTGGCAGCATCATGGTTTGGGCCAGCTTTTCTTCAGCAGGAACAGGGAAGATGGTTAAAATTGATGGGAAGATGGATGGAGCCAAATACAGGACCATTCTGGAAGAAAACCTGATGGAGTGTGCAAAAGACCTGAGACTGGGACGGAGATTTGTCTTCCAACAAGACAATGATCCAAAACATAAAGCAAAATCTACAATGGAATGGTTCAAAAATAAACATATCCAGGTGTTAGAATGGCCAAGTCAAAGTCCAGACCTGAATCCAATCGAGAATCTGTGGAAAGAACTGAAAACTGCTGTTCACAAATGCTCTCCATCCAACCTCACTGAGCTCGAGCTGTTTTGCAAGGAGGAATGGGAAAAAATTTCAGTCTCTCGATGTGCAAAACTGATAGAGACATACCCCAAGCGACTTACAGCTGTAATCGCAGCAAAGGTGGCGCTACAAAGTATTAACTTAAGGGGCTGAATAATTTTGCACGCCCAATTTTTCAGTTTTTGATTTGTTAAAAAAGTTTGAAATATCCAATAAATGTCGTTCCACTTCATGATTGTGTCCCACTTGTTGTTGATTCTTCACAAAAAAATACAGTTTTATATCTTTATGTTTGAAGCCTGAAATGTGAAAAGTTCAAGGGGGCCGAATACTTTCGCAAGGCACTGTATGTCTTACCTCCATCTCACTGCTGTGTTTGTGCCCTTGGACAAACCTGGAGCTCAACTGGAATTGATTTGCACGTCTCATCATGCTGTTTATCCTAATGCCTTCTTGGTGACAGTACACTTGATGATGTTTCACATCCATTCTTCTCCCAGTGTTCCCCAACAATGCCATACTAATCCCATTGTGTAAACAGTGTCACGACTAAATCCGTTGGTGGCCTAGTTGTTATTTTTCTCTTAGGCTTTAACGGAAATAAAAGAACGAGTAGGAGTTCACAGCAAGGCCTCATGCCTCCAAGCATACAAGGTAGCCCCATAGATCCTAATACGTCATTCTATCAGTAGCTACTTCCCTCACAAGCAGACTGTTTACGTCCTTTACAGCTACTGGAACGGTGCTGTGTCTGTTTGCCCTTCTGAAGATGTACTTGTTTGTTTTACAGATATCGTGACCAGGTCATTCACATGAAGCGTGTGTGTGTGTGTGTGTGCCTGTGTGTGGGTGTGTGTGTGTGGCTGTGTGTGTGTGTGTGTGTGTGTGTGTGCCTGTGTGCGTGTGCCTGTATGCATGTGTGCGTGTGTGCGTGTGTGTGTGTGTGCCTGTGTGCCTGTGTGCGTGTGTGTGTGTGTGTGTGTGTGTGTGTGTGTGTGTGTGTGTGTGTGTGTGTGTGTGTGTGTGTGTGTGTGTAGTCAGGGTCAAGAGGTTCAGCAGGGCCAGATTTGGGGCAGCTGTCATCATCTGATCACTCTGTTATTCTACCACTCTAACTACGTCCCAAAAGAAACCCTATCCCCTATACACTACTGTTGACCAGAGGGTTCTATGTAGGGAATAGGGTGCCTGGGCCCTGGTTAATAGTAGTGCACTATGTAGGGAATAGGGTGCCTGGGCCCTGGTTAATAGTAGTGCACTATGTAGGGAATAGGGTGCCTGGGCCCTGGTTAATAGTAGTGCTCTATGTAGGGAATAGGGTGCCTGTGCCCTGGTTAATAGTAGTGCACTATGTAGGGAATAGGGTGCCTGGGCCCTGGTTAATAGTAGTGCACTATGTAGGGAATAGGGTGCCTGGGCCCTGGTTAATAGTAGTGCACTATGTATGGAATAGGGTGCCTGGGCCCTGGTTAATAGTAGTGCACTATGTAGGGAATAGGGTGCCTGTGCCCTGGTTAATAGTAGTGCACTATGTAGGGAATAGGGTGCCTGTGCCCTGGTTAATAGTAGTGCACTATGTAGGGAATAGGGTGCCTGGGCCCTGGTTAATAGTAGTGCACTATGTAGGGAATAGGGTGCCTGTGCCCTGGTTAATAGTAGTGCACTATGTAGGGAATAGGGTGCCTGGGCCCTGGTTAATAGTAGTGCACTATGTAGGGAATAGGGTGCCTGGGCCCTGGTTAATAGTAGTGCACTATGTAGGGAATAGGGTGCCTGTGCCCTGGTTAATAGTAGTGCACTATGTAGGGAATAGGGTGCCTGGGCCCTGGTTAATAGTAGTGCTCTATGTAGGGAATAGGGTGCCTGGGCCCTGGTTAATAGTAATGCACTATGTAGGGAATAGGGTGCCTGGGCCCTGGTTAATAGTAATGCACTATGTAGGGAATAGGGTGCCTGTGCCCTGGTTAATAGTAGTGCACTATGTAGGGAATAGGGTGCCTGGGCCCTGGTTAATAGTAATGCACTATGTAGGGAATAGGGTGCCTGGGCCCTGGTTAATAGTAATGCACTATGTAGGGAATAGGGTGCCTGGGCCCTGGTTAATAGTAGTGCACTATGTAGGGAATAGGGTGCCTGGGCCCTGGTTAATAGTAATGCACTATGTAGGGAATAGGGTGCCTGGGCCCTGGTTAATAGTAATGCACTATGTAGGGAATAGGGTGCCTGGGCCCTGGTTAATAGTAGTGCACTATGTAGGGAATAGGGTGCCTGGGCCCTGGTTAATAGTAATGCACTATGTAGGGAATAGGGTGCCTGTGCCCTGGTTAATAGTAGTGCTCTATGTAGGGAATAGGGTGCCTGGGCCCTGGTTAATAGTAGTGCACTATGTAGGGAATAGGGTGCCTGGGCCCTGGTTAATAGTAGTGCACTATGTAGGGAATAGGGTGCCTGGGCCCTGGTTAATAGTAGTGCACTATGTAGGGAATAGGGTGCCTGGGCCCTGGTTAATAGTAGTGCACTATGTAGGGAATAGGGTGCCTGGGCCCTGGTTAATAGTAGTGCACTATGTAGGGAATAGGGTGCCTGGGCCCTGGTTAATAGTAGTGCACTATGTAGGGAATAGGGTGCCTGGGCCCTGGTTAATAGTAGTGCACTATGTAGGGAATAGGGTGCCTGGGCCCTGGTTAATAGTAGTGCTCTATGTAGGGAATAGGGTGCCTGTGCCCTGGTTAATAGTAGTGCACTATGTAGGGAATAGGGTGCCTGGGCCCTGGTTAATAGTAGTGCACTATGTAGGGAATAGGGTGCCTGGGCCCTGGTTAATAGTAGTGCACTATGTAGGGAATAGGGTGCCTGGGCCCTGGTTAATAGTAGTGCACTATGTAGGGAATAGGGTGCCTGGGCCCTGGTTAATAGTAGTGCACTATGTAGGGAATAGGGTGCCTGTGCCCTGGTTAATAGTAGTGCACTATGTAGGGAATAGGGTGCCTGGGCCCTGGTTAATAGTAATGCACTATGTAGGGAATAGGGTGCCTGGGCCCTGGTTAATAGTAGTGCACTATGTAGGGAATAGGGTGCCTGGGCCCTGGTTAATAGTAGTGCACTATGTAGGGAATAGGGTGCCTGGGCCCTGGTTAATAGTAATGCACTATGTAGGGAATAGGGTGCCTGGGCCCTGGTTAATAGTAATGCACTATGTAGGGAATAGGGTGCCTGGGCCCTGGTTAATAGTAGTGCACTATGTAGGGAATAGGGTGCCTGGGCCCTGGTTAATAGTAATGCACTATGTAGGGAATAGGGTGCCTGTGCCCTGGTTAATAGTAGTGCTCTATGTAGGGAATAGGGTGCCTGGGCCCTGGTTAATAGTAGTGCACTATGTAGGGAATAGGGTGCCTGGGCCCTGGTTAATAGTAGTGCACTATGTAGGGAATAGGGTGCCTGGGCCCTGGTTAATAGTAGTGCACTATGTAGGGAATAGGGTGCCTGGGCCCTGGTTAATAGTAGTGCACTATGTAGGGAATAGGGTGCCTGGGCCCTGGTTAATAGTAGTGCACTATGTAGGGAATAGGGTGCCTGGGCCCTGGTTAATAGTAGTGCACTATGTAGGGAATAGGGTGCCTGGGCCCTGGTTAATAGTAGTGCACTATGTAGGGAATAGGGTGCCTGGGCCCTGGTTAATAGTAGTGCTCTATGTAGGGAATAGGGTGCCTGTGCCCTGGTTAATAGTAGTGCACTATGTAGGGAATAGGGTGCCTGGGCCCTGGTTAATAGTAGTGCACTATGTAGGGAATAGGGTGCCTGGGCCCTGGTTAATAGTAGTGCACTATGTAGGGAATAGGGTGCCTGTGCCCTGGTTAATAGTAGTGCACTATGTAGGGAATAGGGTGCCTGTGCCCTGGTTAATAGTAGTGCACTATGTAGGGAATAGGGTGCCTGGGCCCTGGTTAATAGTAGTGCACTATGTAGGGAATAGGGTGCCTGGGCCCTGGTTAATAGTAGTGCACTATGTAGGGAATAGGGTGCCTGGGCCCTGGTTAATAGTAGTGCTCTATGTAGGGAATAGGGTGCCCGTGCCCTGGTTAATAGTAGTGCACTATGTAGGGAATAGGGTGCCTGTGCCCTGGTTAATAGTAATGCACTATGTAGGGAATAGGGTGCCTGGGCCCTGGTTAATAGTAGTGCACTATGTAGGGAATAGGGTGCCTGGGCCCTGGTTAATAGTAGTGCACTATGTAGGGAATAGGGTGCCTGGGCCCTGGTTAATAGTAGTGCACTATGTAGGGAATAGGGTGCCTGGGCCCTGGTTAATAGTAGTGCACTATGTAGGGAATAGGGTGCCTGGGCCCTGGTTAATAGTAGTGCACTATGTAGGGAATAGGGTGCCTGGGCCCTGGTTAATAGTAGTGCACTATGTAGGGAATAGGGTGCCTGGGCCCTGGTTAATAGTAGTGCACTATGTAGGGAATAGGGTGCCTGGGCCCTGGTTAATAGTAGTGCACTATGTAGGGAATAGGGTGCCTGGGCCCTGGTTAATAGTAGTGCACTATGTAGGGAATAGGGTGCCTGGGCCCTGGTTAATAGTAGTGCACTATGTAGGGAATAGGGTGCCTGGGCCCTGGTTAATAGTAGTGCACTATGTAGGGAATAGGGTGCCTGGGCCCTGGTTAATAGTAGTGCACTATGTAGGGAATAGGGTGCCTGGGCCCTGGTTAATAGTAGTGCACTATGTAGGGAATAGGGTGCCTGGGCCCTGGTTAATAGTAGTGCACTATGTAGGGAATAGGGTGCCTGGGCCCTGGTTAATAGTAGTGCTCTATGTAGGGAATAGGGTGCCTGGGCCCTGGTTAATAGTAATGCACTATGTAGGGAATAGGGTGCCTGTGCCCTGGTTAATAGTAGTGCTCTATGTAGGGAATAGGGTGCCTGTGCCCTGGTTAATAGTAGTGCACTATGTAGGGAATAGGGTGCCTGGGCCCTGGTTAATAGTAGTGCACTATGTAGGGAATAGGGTGCCTGGGCCCTGGTTAATAGTAGTGCACTATGTAGGGAATAGGGTGCCTGGGCCCTGGTTAATAGTAATGCTCTATGTAGGGAATAGGGTGCCTGGGCCCTGGTTAATAGTAGTGCTCTATGTAGGGAATAGGGTGCCTGGGCCCTGGTTAATAGTAGTGCTCTATGTAGGGAATAGGGTGCCTGGGCCCTGGTTAATAGTAGTGCACTATGTAGGGAATAGGGTGCCTGGGCCCTGGTTAATAGTAGTGCTCTATGTAGGGAATAGGGTGCCTGGGCCCTGGTTAATAGTAGTGCACTATGTAGGGAATAGGGTGCCTGTGCCCTGGTTAATAGTAGTGCACTATGTAGGGAATAGGGTGCCTGTGCCCTGGTTAATAGTAGTGCACTATGTAGGGAATAGGGTGCCTGGGCCCTGGTTAATAGTAATGCTCTATGTAGGGAATAGGGTGCCTGGGCCCTGGTTAATAGTAGTGCACTATGTAGGGAATAGGGTGCCTGGGCCCTGGTTAATAGTAGTGCACTATGTAGGGAATAGGGTGCCTGGGCCCTGGTTAATAGTAGTGCACTATGAAGAATGAAACATAAACCACATGTTCAGATGTATCTCATGTTGAGAGGTACTGCAGTGAGGGGGAGGGGGATCACCAAAATAAAGCTGCTTCCTATCCAACTGGAGAGGAATGCTTCCGCTCAGTGTTTGAGATCAATTGACACCCTTTTATTTTAAACTGCCAAACCCTTACGCACCACTGCACTTTGTATACCAGGGTTGGCTGGCCTTCTCTAGTCACTCGTAGGCTCAGTCACTGGTATACTGTTATTTACAAAGCCATGTTGGGTTTACTACCTTTTTATTTGTGCGTTTTTATTGTTCAGAAATGTGGTGGGTCGTCTCTTCGTTTCTCAGGACTTTATCCTGCGAACTGTTCCAAATGTCCGAACTGAATTTGGAAAAGGGGCTTTTATGTACTCTGCACCATCGTCTTGGAACGCCTTACAAAATACTTTTAAACTGGAAGAACTTGTCCCGATTGGTGTTTTTAAATCACTGATGAATGATTTTGAGGCTGATTCCCTGCCCTGTCAATATTTTTAATGAGCTGTTTTCTGATTTTGTTATAATCTTGTGAATTCTATGGTTTTTACTAGATTACTTGTAGTTTTTCATGTTGTTTGTCTGTAATTTTTGTAATGACTTGGTGCTGCCTATCTTGGCCAGGACGCTCTTCAAAAATAGATTTTAAATCTCAATGAGCCCTTCCTGGTTAAATAAAGGTTAAATAAAGGTTAAATAAAATAAAATAAAATAATTTAAAACATTTAAAAAGCCAAATTTGCAATATTTTCCAATGTAATAATAATAATTATAGATTATTGGGACAGTATTTCAACTTTTTGTTTTTTTGTTCATTTGAAAAATACAACTTTATTGAGTACACCGTCACATGCACAAATTAGACCTTGATTCAATTACTATTAGAAATCATTTAGAATTAATAACTATGATTGATTTAGCTTGCCAGTTGCTACGACACCAATAGGAAAAAACTCATAAGCATAAACCCTGCCTACAGTTAACCCAAAATAAAGGATCAAAGTATTTGAACAATTTTTAAAAGTATTAAAACCCAGGGTTGGCAGGTACAGATGTTATTTCTTTCACACACGCTGCCTCTCTCCCTCCCCACTGATGTTGGATAGGGCCCTCTGAGGGAGTGGTGGATAGGGCCCTCTGAGGGAGTGTTGGATAGGGCCCTCTGAGGGAGTGTTGGATAGGGCCCTCTGAGGGAGTGGTGGATAGGGCCCTCTGAGGGAGTGGTGGATAGGGCCCTCTGAGGGAGTGGTGGATAGGGCCCTCTGAGGGAGTGGTGGATAGGGCCCTCTGAGGGAGTGGTGGATAGGGCCCTCTGAGGGAGTGTTGGATAGGGCCCTCTGAGGGAGTGGTGGATAGGGCCCTCTGAGGGAGTGTTGGATAGGGCCCTCTGAGGGAGTGTTGGATAGGGCCCTCTGAGGGAGTGGTGGATAGGGCCCTCTGAGGGAGTGGTGGATAGGGCCCTCTGAGGGATAGGGCCCTGGTGGATAGGGCCCTCTGAGGGAGTGGTGGATAGGGCCCTCTGAGGGAGTGGTGGATAGGGCCCTCTGAGGGAGTGGTGGATAGGGCCCTCTGAGGGAGTGGTGGATAGGGCCCTCTGAGGGAGTGTTGGATAGGGCCCTCTGAGGGTGTGGTGGATAGGGCCCTCTGAGGGAGTGTTGGATAGGGCCCTCTGAGGGAGTGGTGGATAGGGCCCTCTGAGGGAGTGGTGGATAGGGCCCTCTGAGGGAGTGTTGGATAGGGCCCTCTGAGGGCGTGGTGGATAGGGCCCTCTGAGGGAGTGGTGGATAGGGTCCTCTGAGGGAGTGGTGGATAGGGCCCTCTGAGGGAGTGTTGGATAGGGCCCTCTGAGGGTGTGGTGGATAGGGCCCTCTGAGGGAGTGTTGGATAGGGCCCTCTGAGGGTGTGGTGGATAGGGCCCTCTGAGGGAGTGTTGGATAGGGCCCTCTGAGGGAGTGTTGGATAGGGCCCTCTGAGGGAGTGGTGGATAGGGCCCTCTGAGGGAGTGGTGGATAGGGCCCTCTGAGGGAGTGGTGGATAGGGCCCTCTGAGGGAGTGTTGGATAGGGCCCTCTGAGGGTGTGGTGGATAGGGCCCTCTGAGGGAGTGTTGGATAGGGCCCTCTGAGGGAGTGGTGGATAGGGCCCTCTGAGGGAGTGTTGGATAGGGCCCTCTGAGGGTGTGGTGGATAGGGCCCTCTGAGGGAGTGTTGGATAGGGCCCTCTGAGGGAGTGGTGGATAGGGCCCTCTGAGGGAGTGGTGGATAGGGCCCTCTGAGGGAGTGGTGGATAGGGCCCTCTGAGGGAGTGTTGGATAGGGCCCTCTGAGGGCGTGGTGGATAGGGCCCTCTGAGGGAGTGGTGGATAGGGCCCTCTGAGGGAGTGGTGGATAGGGCCCTCTGAGGGAGTGTTGGATGGGGCCCTCTGAGGGTGTGGTGGATAGGGCCCTCTGAGGGAGTGTTGGATAGGGCCCTCTGAGGGTGTGGTGGATAGGGCCCTCTGAGGGAGTGTTGGATAGGGCCCTCTGAGGGCGTGGTGGATAGGGCCCTCTGAGGGAGTGTTGGATAGGGCCCTCTGAGGGTGTGGTGGATAGGGCCCTCTGAGGGAGTGTTGGATAGGGCCCTCTGAGGGTGTGGTGGATAGGGCCCTCTGAGGGAGTGTTGGATAGGGCCCTCTGAGGGCGTGGTGGATAGGGCCCTCTGAGGGAGTGGTGGATAGGGCCCTCTGAGGGTGTGGTGGATAGGGCCCTCTGAGGGCGTGGTGGATAGGGCCCTCTGAGGGAGTGTTGGATAGGGCCCTCTGAGGGTGTGGTGGATAGGGCCCTCTGAGGAAGTGTTGGATAGCGCCCTCTGAGGGTGTGGTGGATAGGGCCCTCTGAGGGAGTGTTGGATAGGGCCCTCTGAGGGAGTGTTGGATAGGGCCCTCTGAGGGTGTGGTGGATAGGGCCCTCTGAGGGAGTGTTGGATAGGGCCCTCTGAGGGAGTGTTGGATAGGGCCCTCTGAGGGAGTGGTGGATAGGGCCCTCTGAGGGAGTGGTGGATAGGGCCCTCTGAGGGAGTGGTGGATAGGGCCCTCTGAGGGAGTGTTGGATAGGGCCCTCTGAGGGTGTGGTGGATAGGGCCCTCTGAGGGAGTGTTGGATAGGGCCCTCTGAGGGAGTGGTGGATAGGGCCCTCTGAGGGAGTGTTGGATAGGGCCCTCTGAGGGTGTGGTGGATAGGGCCCTCTGAGGGAGTGTTGGATAGGGCCCTCTGAGGGAGTGGTGGATAGGGCCCTCTGAGGGAGTGTTGGATAGGGCCCTCTGAGGGTGTGTTGGATAGGGCCCTCTGAGGGTGTGGTGGATAGGGCTGCTGTACCTGCTTTTATCATTGAGTCGTGAGATCTCCTGATTCTGCTGGATGACGTGTTTCTCTAGACGGTTAGTGAACAGAGAATACTCTAACAGCTGAATCTCCATTCTACTGGTCTGGTTCAGCACCTAGGGAGGGAGGGAGGGAGGGAGGGAGGGAGGGGGGAGTGAGGGAGTGGGGGAGTGAGGGAGGGGGGAGTGAAGGAGGGGGGAGGGAGGGAGGGACGGGGGAGGGACGGGGGAGCGAGGGAGCGAGGGAGGGAGGGGGAGGGAGGGAGGGAGGGATGGGGGAGGGAGGGACAGAAAGATAGGTAAGAGTTAAAAAATAGGAAATATTTATTTACCTGACAAAGACCATTAAGATCAAGATGCTGTTAAGGATCTCTTTCTAATCTAACACCCAGACATCTGGATTACATTACTTCCTCAGAGATTATTGAGTAAGAGGGCATTTGTATTCTTAACAGCTCCACATCAGAAACAGCTAGATAAACAGGGAGGGCCCCTGTTATACAAAGTCAAATATCAGTTAGCAAAGTTTGACAATTGCAATCTGGCCTACACTCTTATCTTATTTTAGCAGCTAGCCTGATAACCAACCAGTTAAAATATTTGGACATCATGGATCCAGAGAGAGAGACAGAGAGAGAGCCTGATAGAGGAACTTGTGATAATACCAAAACACATCACCCTGTCATAACAGCACTACGGTACAACTAAGGACCATCTGTGTTATGGCTCCACGTTGGCTGTTTGAACTGGCTGATGGTCAGTCACCTAATTCAACTCAGCATGTCAATCAAAGTGTTTCCGCTGAAAGACAACAGATCTCAGAGCAGTGGTCAACATCTTGGTCACCACACCTTGTCCTGGAGTGGCATCAGGATCACATCAATTAATCACATCAGGGACAACTGGCCTAATTAATAAATCACACTAGGGACAACTGGCCTAATCAATAAATCACACCAGGGACATCTAATCTAAAACACCTGAGACACCTTGGTCTGCTCTAAAACACCTGAGACACCTGGGACATCTTGGTCTGATCTAAAACACCTGAGACACATGGGACACCTTGGTCTGATCTAAAACACCTGGGACAACTTGGTCTAATCTAAGACACCTGAGACACCTTGGTCTGCTCTAAAACACCTGGGACACCTGGGTCTGATCTAAAACACCTGAGACACCTGGGTCTGAGCTAAGACACCTGGGACATCTTGGTCTGCTCTAAAACACCTGAGACACCTGGGACACCTTGGTCTGATCTGAGACACCTGGGATACCTGAGACACCTTGGTCTGCTCTAAATCACCTGAGACATCTTGGTCTGATCTAAAACTTCTGGGACACCTTGGTCTGAACTAAAACACCTGGGACACCTTGGACACCTTGGTCTGCTCTAAAACACCTGAGACATCTGGGACACCTTGGTCTGAGCTAAGACACCTGGGACACCTTGGTCTGATCTAAAACACCTGGGACACCTTGGTCTGATCTAAAACACCTGGGACACCTTGGTCTGATCTAAAACACCTGGGACACCTTGGTCTGATCTAAAACACCTGGGACACCTGGGACACCTTAGTCTGATCTAAAACACCTGGGACAACTTGGTCTGCTCTAAAACACATGGAACAACATTGAAAGTTGAATCAGGTGTTTCGTTGCAGGGCTGAACCTAAACCCTGCCAAGTCCTGTAGTTATTTCCAACCATCGTTGTAGACCTCTGAATAATCATCAGTCCAGTTCCCATCATCTTTGTTTTATTTTAACCTTATTTAACTAGGCAAGTCAGTTAAGAACAAAGTCTTGTTTTCAATGATGGCCTAGGAACAGTGGGTTAACTGCCTTGTTCAGGGGCAGAATGATAGATTTGAATCTTGTCAGCTCGTGGACTCGATCTTGCAACATTTCGGTTACTAGTCCAACGCTCTAGCCACTAGGCTACGCTGATCTACATATGGAAGAGGTTAGCGGATCAGATCTGGTCCACCTGATTGGCTTACCTTGGTCTCCACATCTGTCAGTTTGAGGGTCTGCTCAGCTGATTTGCTGAGGAGGTTGGTCCCGATCTCCAACATGGCCGCCGTCTGGGTGTGAACAGTGTTCCTCTTCATCTCCTCCATCGCAGAATGCAGGTTTTCCTGGATGGACCTCTCCAGCTGGAATACAGGGAATAATAGGAACATAGTCGGGAGAGAGAGAGATATACAGGGAATACCAGGAATATGGTCAGGAGAGAGACATATACAGGGAATACCAGGAACATGGTCCGGAGAGAGAGATATACAGGGAATACCAGGAATATGGTCAGGAGAGAGAGAGATACAGGGAATACCAGGAATAAAATCTGCTAATTATGTGTATGTGACAAACAACATTTGATTTGATTTGAGAGAGAGAAAGATATACAGGGAATACCAGGAATATGGTCAGGAGAGAGAAATACAGGGAAAACCTGGAACACAGCCAGGAGAGAGAGAGATATACAGGGAATACCAGGAATATGGTCAGGAGAGCGATATACAGGGCATACCAGGAATATGGTCAGGAGAGAGAGATGTACAGGGAATACCAGGAATATGGTCAGGGAGAGAGAGATATACAGGGAATACCAGGAATATGGTCAGGGAGAGAGAGATATACAGGGAATACCAGGAATATGGTCCGGAGAGAGACATTTACAGGGAATACCAGGAATATGGTCCGGAGAGAGACATATACAAGGAATACCAGGAATATGGTCAGGAGAGAGAGATATACAGGGAATACCAGGAATATGGTCAGGAGAGAGAGATATACAGGGAATACCAGGAATATGGTCAGGAGAGAGACATATACAGGGAATACCAGGAATATGGTCAGGAGAGAGACATATACAGGGAATACCAGGAATAAAATCTGCTAATTATGTGTATGTGACAAACAACATTTGATTTGAGAGAGATAAAGATATACAGGGAATACCAGGAATATGGTCAGGAGAGAGAGATATACAGGGAATACCAGGAATATGGTCAGGAGAGAGACATATACAGGGAATACCAGGAATATGGTCAGGAGAGAGAGAGATACAGGGAATACCAGGAATAAAATCTGCTAATTATGTGTATGTGACAAACAACATTTGATTTGAGAGAGATAAAGATATACAGGGAATACCAGGAATATGGTCAGGAGAGAGAGATATACAGGGAAAACCTGGAACACAGCCAGGAGAGAGAGAGATATACAGGGAATACCAGGAATATGGTCAGGAGAGAGAAATACAGGGAAAACCTGGAACACAGCCAGGAGAGAGAGAGATATACAGGGAATACCAGGAATATGGTCAGGAGAGAGAGATATACAGGGAATACCAGGAATATGGTCAGGAGAGAGACATATACAGGGAATACCAGGAATATGGTCAGGAGAGAGAGAGATACAGGGAATACCAGGAATAAAATCTGCTAATTATGTGTATGTGACAAACAACATTTGATTTGAGAGAGATAAAGATATGCAGGGAATACCAGGAATATGGTCAGGAGAGAGAGATATGCAGGGAATACCAGGAATATGGTCAGGAGAGAGACATATACAGGGAATACCAGGAATATGGTCAGGAGAGAGAGAGATACAGGGAATACCAGGAATAAAATCTGCTAATTATGTGTATGTGACAAACAACATTTGATTTGAGAGAGATAAAGATATACAGGGAATACCAGGAATATGGTCAGGAGAGAGAAATACAGGGAAAACCTGGAACACAGCCAGGAGAGAGAGAGATATACAGGGAATACCAGGAATATGGTCAGGAGTGCGATATACAGGGAATACCAGGAATATGGTCAGGAGAGAGAGATATACAGGGAATACCAGGAATATGGTCAGGAGAGAGAGATTTACAGGGAATACCAGGAATATGGTCAGGAGAGAGAGATATACAGGGAATACCAGGGAAATGGTCAGGAGTGAGAGATATACAGGGAAAATGTTCAGGAGAGAGATATGTACAGGGAATTCCTGGAATGTGGTCCGGAGAGAGAGATATACAGGGAATATCTGGAATAAGGTCAGGAGAGCGATATACACGGAATACCAGGAATATGGTCAGGAGAGAGAGATGTAATGGGAATACCAGGAATACGGTCAGGAGAGAGAGATATACAGGGAATACCAGGAACATGGTCAGGAGAGAGATATACAGGAAATACGGTCAGTAGAGAGAGATATACAGGGAAAACCAGGAATATCGTCATGAGAGAGAGAGATATATACAGGGAATACCAGGAATATGGTCAGTAGAAAGAGAGATACAGGGAATACCAGGAATATGGTCAGGAAAGAGAGATATACAAGGAATACCAGGAAAATGGTCAGGAGAGAGATATATACAGGGAAAATGGTCAGTAGAGAGAGATATACAGGGAAAAACAGGAATATGGTCAGGAGAGAGAGAGATATACAGGGAATACCAGGAATATGGTCAGGAGAGAGATATACAGGGAATACCAGGAATATGGGCTGGGGAGAGAGGTTTACAGGGAATAGCAGGAATATGGCCAGGAGAGAGAGAAATACAGGGAATACCAGGAAAACGGCCAGTAGAGAATACCAGGAATGTGGTCAGGAGAGATAGAGATACAGGGAATACCAGGAAAATGGTCAGGAGAGAGAGATATACAAGGAATACCAGGAAAACGGTCAGGAGCGAATACCAGGAATATGGTCAGGAGAGATAGAGATACAGGGAATACCAGGAAAATGGTCAGGAGTGAGAGATATACAGGGAAAATGGTCAGGAGAGAGACATATACAGGGAATATGGTCAGTAGAGAGAGATATGCAGGGAAAACCAGGAATATGGTCAGGAGAGAGAGAGATATATACAGGGAATACCAGGAATATGGTCAATAGAGAGAGATTTACAGGGAATACCGCGAATACGGTCAGGAGAGAGATATACACGGAATACCAGGAATACTGTCAGGAGAGAGATAAACAGGGAATACCAGGAATACTGCCATGATAGAAATATATTCAGGGAATACCAGGAATATTATCAGGAGAGAGAGAGATGTAATGGGAATACCAGGAATATTGTCAGAAGAGAGAGATATACAGGGAATACCAGGAATATGGTCAGGAGAGAGACATACAGGGAATACGGTCAGGAGAGAGAGATATACATGGAATACCAGGAATATTGTCAGGAGAGAGACATACAGGGAATACCAGGAAAATGGTCAGGAGAGAGAGATATACATGGAATACCAGGAATATGAGGAGAGAGAGATATACAGGGAATACCAGGAATATGGTCTGGAGAGAAAAACACAGGGAATACCAGGATTTTGTAAGGAAGGAGAGATTCAGGGAATACCATGAATATGGTCAGGAGAGAGAGATATACAGGTAATACCAGGAATATGGTCAGGAGAGAGATATACAGGGAATACCAGGAATATGGTCTGGAGAGAGAGACACACAGGGAATACCATGATTTTGTAAGGAGAGAGAGAAAAACAGGGAATACCAGGAATATGGTCAGGAGGGAAAGATATACAGGGAATACCAGGAATATGGTCAGGAGAGATAGAGATACAGGGAATACCAGGAAAATGGTCAGGATAGAGACATATAGGGAATACCGGGAATACGTTCAGGAGAGAGCGATAAACAGGGAATAACAGGAACATGGTCAAGAAAGAGCGATATGGAGGGAAGACCAGGAATATGGTCAGTAGAGAGAGAAATACAGGGAACACCAGGAACATGGTCAAGAGAGAGCGATATAGAAGGAATACCAGGAATATGGTCAGGAGAGAGAGATATACAGGTAATACCAGGAAGATGGTAAGGAGAGAGAGATATACAGGGAATACCAGGAATACGGTCAGTGGAGAGACATACAGGGAATACTTTGATAGACATGGGAATCTCTGTACAGACCAGACAGGAGGGTATTCAGAGGCTCTATACAGACCAGACAGGGAGGTATTCAGGTATTCACAGACTCTATACAGACCAGACAGGGAGGTATTCAGGCATTCACAGACTCTATACAGACCAGACAGGGAGGTATTCAGGTATTCACAGACTCTATACAGACCAGACAGGGAGGTATTCAGAGGCTCTATACAGACCAGACAGGGAGGTATTCAGAGACTCTATACAGACCAGACAGGGAGGTATTCAGAGACTCTATACAGACCAGACAGGGAGGTATTCAGACATTCAGAGACTCTATACAGACCAGACAGGGAGGTATTCAGAGACTCTATACAGACCAGACAGGGAGGTATTCAGAGGCTCTATACAGACCAGACAGGGAGGTATTCAGAGGCTCTATACAGACCAGACAGGGAGGTATTCAGAGGCTCTATACAGACCAGACAGGGAGGTATTCAGATACTCTATACAGACCAGACAGGGAGGTATTCAGGTATTCAGAGGCTATATACAGACCAGACAGGGAGGTATCCAGGTATTCACAGACTCTATACAGACAACGAGGTATTCAGAGGCTCTATACAGACC
The DNA here is from genome assembly GCF_045791955.1 of Oncorhynchus clarkii lewisi. NCBI lineage: Eukaryota > Metazoa > Chordata > Actinopteri > Salmoniformes > Salmonidae > Oncorhynchus > Oncorhynchus clarkii. The sequence continues at coordinate 70,626,719 of NC_092164.1, read as the reverse complement.
AGACATGGAGGTATTCAGAGGCTCTATACAGACCAGAGGGGGAGGTATTCAGAGACTCTATACAGACCAGACAGGGAGGAATTCAGAGACTCTATACAGACCAGACAGGGAGGTATTCAGGTATTCAGGGACTCTATACAGACCAGACAGGGAGGTATTCAGAGGCTCTATACAGACCAGACAGGGAGGTATTCAGAGGCTCTATACAGACCAGACAGGGAGATATTCAGAGACTCTACACAGACCAGACAGGGAGGTATTCAGAGGCTCTATACAGACCAGACAGAGAGATATTCAGAGACTCTATACAGACCAGACAGGGAGGTATTCAGAGGCTCTATACAGACCAGACAGGCAGGTATTCAGAGGCTCTATACAGACCAGACAGGGAGGTATTCAGAGGCTCTATCCAGACCAGACAGGGAGGTATTCAGAGGCTTTCCCAGAAGAGGTTATAAGGCAGCGTTTCCCAAACTTGGTCCTCTGCTCCCCGAGGTGTGCACGTTTTGGTTTCTGCTGTAACAGTATACTGCTGAAACAAACAATCAAGGCTTGATGATTAGTTGATTGTTTGAATCAGCTGTATAGTGCTGGGGGGGGGGGGGTCAGGTTAGTATTGTGGTAAAGGTAAACTGATCCCTGATCTGTGCCGAAGGGAAACTTCTGTCCAGGTGCTTCCTGTTTTTATCAACAGCGAGGTCAGGGGTTATGTCTCTTACACAGTACCAGTCAAAAGTTTGGACACACCTACTCATACCAGGGTTTATATTTATTTTGACTATGTTCTACATTGTAGAATAATAGTGAAGACATCAACACTGTGAAGTAACACACATGGATTCATGTACCTTTTCTACCTTGTCTCAACGCTACTGATTGGCTCAAACGCATGAAGAAGGAAAGAAATTCCACAAATTAACTTTTAACAAGGCCAACCTG